>NC_138540.1:29591360-29611696 GCF_964234715.1 Podarcis melisellensis
TGTCCAACATTTGACAGTCATCAAGGCACAAGTCCCCTTCGGTCATTAATTTTGCACGGAGCATCAGCTGTTCTCTCAAGTCAGAGACAAAGACACACACACTAAAGAGGTTACATGCAACTGCTCTCCGAGACCCACTAGGGGGCGATGCTGCCTCACCGATACCAGATAAAATTGATGCGAGAGGACCAGAGAGAACACACCAATATGCACAATATTTTTTAAATAAAATATTCGCTTCAGATTCCATACATCACAGCACATCCAATTCTGCAGTTCTTGGTGGTTCATTCATGGAAAGGCTCGATGAGTTCAAATTCGCCTTATTATTTCTTATACACCCTGTAGCTCACTGCAGTCTGCGGGAAAGTTTCTCCTACAAGTTCTAAAGATCTCTGCAGTCTGCTCTGCAGTAACTCAGAGCAGGGCTTTTAGTGTGGCTGCCCCTGCCCTGTGGAACAGCATCGCTAGGTGCCCACTAGCTGCACTTTCTGGAAACAGCTGAAGCCATTTTTGTTCTGACTGGCTTTCTCAGCTGGAAAAAGGGGTCTTTACCACCAGTCTTGTTTTAAATGGGTTACCGTATATACTTGAGTATAAGCTGACTTTTTCAGCACATTTTTTATTCTGAAAAGCCCCTCTTTGTACTCGAGTGAGGTCCTTTCGGGCTGCTCCTTCCTCCTCCTCCGCCTTTGCTGCTGTCAGGGGCGGCAGAAGTAGAACGAGCAGCCCAAAAGCAGCCCTTTCGGGTTGATTGTTCTTCCTCCATCACTGCTGCTACCACCAGGTTTGTGGTGTGGTGATCCGGCTTATACTCGAGTGAATATGTTTTCCCAGTTTTTTGTAGCAAAATTAGGTGCCTCGGCTTATATTCGGGTCGGCTTATACTCAAGTATATACGGGTATGTTGTTTTTGTGTTTCTAACTGTTCTTAAATACCTTATAGGTAAATCGCCTTGAGACAGTGGTTTAGAAAATGATTTTTAAATCAATCATAATAAATAGAATAATAAGGAGGATGACAACAATGACAACAGGAGTCAATAGTCCAGATTTTCCTTGATATTTTGTGTGTGTGTGTGTGTGTGTGTGTGTGTAAGTAAGTAGGCATTGCATAGGCCTCCCGAATGGGAGTCAGGTTGCCACACTGCAAGGACTCCATTGGCCTAACCCATCAGGGATGTTCTTGCATTCGAGTATCCCCAAATGGCCCAGGCTGCCTATGCTTGCACATGCTCCCACATCTGCAAGAGGCAGCATGGTGTAGTGGTTAGAGCGCTGGGCTAGGACCCAGGAGAGACCAGGGTTCAGATCCCTTCTTATCCGCAAGGTTCGCTGCGGGACCTTGGTTAAGTTACTATCTCTCAGTCTAACCTACCTCATACGGCTGTTGTCAGGATGAAAAGAAATTAAGGGGCAGGGCAGGGCAACCAAGTACGGTACTTTGCCTTGAGATACATGGGGGGAAAGGTAGCGTATTAATCTACTATAAGTGAGAGTCAATGTTAGTGAGTTGGACCAGGGTGGGCAGGGTTCAAATCCCCACTCATAGGCCGTGAATCTCCCTGGGTGCAACCTCGGGGGCTAGTTGGTGACCTCTTAGGCTAACCTACCTCACAGGGTTGTTGTGAGGACTGAATAAAGAAAGGGAGCGCCTTGTATGCCAAGGGCAAAACGGAGACGGGGGAGAAAAGGTGGGATATACTGTAAATGTAATAAAACAACAATACAATATGCACAACTCCTCAGCTGGATCAGACACAAAGGGAAGCAGGGAGTGGATTATCCTGGTTCAAGCCTGGGGCGTCTTCTCCCCGTCTGCCTTAGCTCCTCCGAACAGGAGGGCCTTTCCGCCCTCTTCCACTTACCTGAACGGTCTGGCGATCGGGGATCCCTCCGTACACAGAGATTTGTGGCCCTGCCTGGCGTCCATTGCTGGTGGCCGTGGCTGCCGTGGCGCTGCTGGTCGGAGGGGGGGCTGGCAGCTGCTCGTTCTCCATGGTAACCATCCAGGGCACCCGAGAGGCGGCAGAGGACGGGTGAAGGCCAAAATGGCGGGGTGCGTGGGTGAGGGTGGCCAGCCGGCTACAGCTGTGAGGAGATGAAAAAGCAGGTTACCAGAGGATCCACCGTGAGAGCAAAGCTCACCTCATAAGAACGTCAGAGGAGCAACTGGGATTCAGAAGCATGGCTGCCTTTGACTGTCAAGGGCATTATGGCGAATAGCCATCGACAGCCCTCTCCCTCCATGCATTTGCCCAATCCTCTTTTAAAGCCATCCAGGTTGGTGACTGTCCCTGTGGCAGTGAGTTCCACAGCTTATGCACCGCGTGACCAAGTCCTTTCCTTTATCAGTGCCAAATCTTCCAACATTCAGCTTCGTTGGATGTCTGAATTTTAGTGTTATGAGGGAAATAAATGTTTGCCTGTCCGTTTGCTCCATGCCATGTTATCATTTTTAAAGCTTCTGCGATGTTGCCGCCTTTTCTCTAAACTAAAAAGCCGCAAATGCCACAACCTTTCCTCATAGGGGAGTCACTCTCCATCCACTTGAAAATTTCCGTGGCCCTTTTCTGAACCTTTTCCAACTCTACAATAATTCTGAGGTGAGGCAGCCAGAACCGTACACAGTATTATTCCAAATACGGTCTCACTGTAGATTTGTGTAATGGCGTTGTGATATTGGCACTTTAATTTTCAATTCCTTTCCTAGCATGGAATTTGCCTTTTGTCCAGCATGGAATTTGCCTTTTGTCCAGCGGCCACACATCAGGCCAACATATTCACTGAGCTATCTACTACCTCAGTGATGGTGTTGACGGAAGATTTGTGCTCCAAGGCACAAATCAGTCAGGGGCCGGCCCTCCAGAGCTCCTGGCTTCCCCCTCAGAGCTCTCCCCAAACCCCTCCATGGCCAAGCCTTGCACCCTCCTGGAGTTGTTTTGCCTGACTGGAATGTGTCCTTGGACTTGGACAATGCCTATTGCTTGCCTGGATGGGACACAGATGTGGGAGCCCTGAGAACTAGCCGGCTACGCAAAGGTAAAAATTCACACTTGCTGCTCTGCCTATTTTTGCCTCTGCCCCCCCCCAGCATGTGGACCCTGGAAGGCTGACCAGAAGGCAATCCGGCCCTCGGACTGCAGTTTCCCCGCACCACTGGACTAAAGAAGGGAGCTTCTGGTTCCAACCATTTACGAAGCTTGTTGAGCAGCGTAGGGCACACAACCATAAGGGAGGTTCCGGAAGGACGATGCATAAATTCATAGAATCACAGAGTTGGAAGGGACCCCCAAAGGTCATCCAGTCCAACCCCTTGCAATCCCAGCTAAAGAATTCCTGGCAGGTGGCCATCCAGCCTCTGTTTTAATACCTCCAACCACCGCCTTCTGAGGGAGTCCGTTCCACTGCTGAACAGCCCTTGCCCTCAGAAAGTTCTTCCGAGTGTTTACTTTCTTGCAATTTGAACTGAGTGGTTTGGTTCCTGCCCTTTGGGAGCAGCAGAAAACAAGCTTGCTCCTCCTTCCATGGGACAGCCCTTCAGATATTTGAAGGTGGCTATCATATCACATCTCAGTCCCCTCTTCTTCTTCAACTCCCTCAACCGTTTCTCATAAGGCTTTGGGTTTTGATGCGCTTCCAGTGGAAAAATGCTTTAGAAAGCGCACAGATGCAACAGCAGTTTGGAAAACAGGTAAGGCAGGTGTCAGGGAACTGCTGTCGGAGCCAGAGGGAGAGGGAGGGCTCCAGAGGGATTCCGGAGAGCGTCCCAGGAGGGAGAGAAGCAGCCCATCTTCTGGGGAAGGAAATCAGCGTAGCACCAGTGGAGAAGGGGGGCAGATGGGGGAATTGGCGAGGTGGCTCCATGACTCCTCACCGGGGATCAGCGGGGAGAGCACGGGTCCTCCGCTGCCCACACCCTCCCTGCGCAGAAGGCTTCCGCGCAGGGAGAGTAAGCGGAGACTAGGCGTCAAAGAGCTTCTTTGCTGGAAGAAGTTCAAGAAACGCCCACTGACGGATTCTGCCAGCGATTGAGACAGCCACGGGCGAGTGGCTGTCCGGACAGAAAGGGTTCACTCAGGCAACCCAGCCAGGTGTGGCGCCGATTTACGCACAAGCAACCCCTAGAACCATTACAGCGGGGAAATGGTTTGCAGTGAGGTAACCGGTGTTATTTCTGCAAAAAGACTCTGCTCCAACTGCCAGCTGTCCTAGGACTGCCAGGAAGACCATCATGGCAAATCCATCTGCCAACAAAAAACACGCTACTCCATAATTCCTTTTTTCTTTTGCATCATGCATCTTGCCCCAACCCCTCTGGTACTCGACTATGAGCCTGCAGACAGGGACTGCCTTATTTCTTAATATATGTACAGAGTTTAGAAATTTTCAAAATATTTAAATGATACAGGTTTCAGCACCCATATTAGGACAAAACCTTTGTGAGGCCAAACAAAATGCCGTGAAACAGAGCAGGAAGAATTCTTTATCAGGCTAGGTAGTTTCTTTAAAAAGTAGCCGGGGGGGGGGGGCAGGCTCTTGGTGCCAGGTGAGCCATTAGTGTATGCTTCCGGAAGTGCTTCATAATAATAAATAAATTTTAAAAAATAGACTGTGTCAGCGAAACCTTCTGAATGCACACACACTAGGGTCTGGACATATGGCAACACATGTCAGAAGTGTAAATTTTGGTGAATTTTCTTAAAAACAGCTTAAGAACTTCAAATTTTGGGCAAAAACACTGTGTCCAGGTTTTCACTTTTTTAAATATGGGAACCCTAACACATACAATATCTGTTTAATATTAAGTCTGTTTAGGATCGCAGCCTGACACATCTAATATTCTGGGCACAAGTAAAATGTCCCTAAGCAATTAAAAAAAACTTTTTTTAAAAAAAGCATAAAACCAAAAGAAAAACACATGACAATTAAAAATAATATCAAAATACCGAAATCCAAAAAACATACCCAATAAACAGCAAAATGCATCATTCAGAAACTCATCTTAATCTGTCCAATGCTTGCGTTTGCTTTGCTTTACTTTTTACTTAGAGTCAAAACGTCCCTAAAAGCCTGTTAATTAGAACTCAAGATTCACACAAAGCACAGCACAGACCAATATGACAATGAGGAAGGCAATTGTACAAACAATTGTAGGCAAAAAGGAAGGAATGAAATGGTACAATCTCGCCTGCCCCTTGTGGGGAGGGGTTAGCTATGACCTTTAACACCTGGAAGTTTTTTTTGTTTTTTAAAAGTCTTTTATAAGGAAGAAAAAGCGGAGATTAATAAGGTCTTTGCCCGAAACTGGAGTGAAAGATATAGTGGAGCAGGAAAACTTTAAGACATGATGTAGAAGAAGCTGCCTCATCGTCCCTTCAGCCGACCTAGCTGGTTCTAGCCTTCCCCAGCCTAGTGCCCTCCAAAAGCTTTGAGGCAGCGTTGCATAGTAGTCAGAGTGTTGGACTAGGACCTGGGAGGCCAGGCTTCAAATCCACACTCAGCGGGTGTCCTTGGGCCAGTCATTCGCTCTCAGCTTAACCTACCTCACTAGGGTTGCCATATTTCAAAATGTGAAAATCCGGACACAAAAGTTGAGCTCTTTTTTTCTTTTTCTTTTTGCGAAGTTGTTTTGCAAAATCTCAAAAAAAGGGTTTTTTTAAAGGAAATTTGCCCCAACCTCCAACATGGGTTACCATATGCCTGGACACTGTTTCCGATTGCCATATTCTGGCTACGTCCGGAAAATTCCAGACGTATGGAAGCCCTACCTCACAGGACTGTTGTGAAGAGAAAATGGGATGTGAGGGATAAGAGCTGAGATCCCTGCATTGCAGTGGGTTGGACTACATGTCCCTTGGGGTCCCTTTCAACTCCTCGATTCTGTGATTCTATGAGGAATCCTAGAGCTCCTGGGGGGAAAGGTGGGATATAAATGTAGTCAAATTGTAAATGAAATAATAACACCCTGTTATTTATCTGCAGCATCTGTTACTCTGACATAGACTGCAGGTGAACATGGGGGGGGTCTTGCTTACGCATCATTGCTCAGAGTCCCTGGCAGATGCCTCCTCTGTGAGTCTATCCCAAGCATAGGCAAACTCAGCCCTCCAAATGTTTTAGGACTACAATTCCCATCATCCCTGACCACTGGTCCTGTTACCTAGGGATCATGGGAGTTGTAGTCCCAAAAACATCTGGAGGGCCAAGTATGCCTATGCCTGGTCTATCCTTTCCTTTCACAGCTGCCACAGCTACTTCTAGCAGCAGTGAGTTCCACAAGTTTATTACACTTCTTAATTCTCTTTCTCCCTCCCCCTGCCTTTACTTCTAAATCTAGTCGTTGCAGATCTTCATCTCCAAGCCTCTTGACTTGCCATCCACAAGCCTCGTTTAAGACCTCCGGCGATCACTTTACTCCATCCCAGATATCCACGTGGGTGGAAATAACACAATTATCTAGCACGTGAAAGCCTAGGAGCCCACTGGAATCCCACTGCCTGTACACTGCCGCAAAATTCTACTCTGCGACCTTGAAGTCTAGAAACTTGCACTGCCCAATAAGGAAACCCACCAGGAAGCTAACTGTTTCAGGGCGAGCGCTTCAAAGCCAACAGCACAACCTCTTCCCCCAGTTCACAGTCCACCTCCAGAGGCTCTCTGCACCTACCTCCAGGCTACCGGGATTTGTGACGCAAGTCGGAAAGCGTGCAGAGTCTTCAAAGGGATGGCAGGACCCCTGCCCAGGGGTCCCCAGCCTCAGCTCCACACTCTGCTCCTTCAATCCTCCACATCCCCCGAAACAGACAAGAGCATCCTCTCCAGGTGAACCTCCAGAGCAGGCTTGTAAAAGGACCGTTTTAGGCGCCCTGGTAGTGGGGCACAGCCTGAAGCTAAGAGGCGCAAATCAATGCACAGCTCCTGGCGGGAGGAGAAGCGCCACCCGCTCTGCTGTCAGTGGATGTCATTTTGGGGAACCAGTGTGCCTGAGATCTCCTCCTGCTGATCTGCCTTTGTTCCGCTAACCCCCCCCCCTTTGCACAGCCCAGCAATCGCACAGATACTCCAGGGTTGGGAGAGAAGGGGGGGGGGAGAGAGAGAGAGATAAAGAAGAGAGCCTAATTTCCTGATGATTATGATGTCGCTTAGCAACCACCAATCAGGGCCTTGCCGTTTTGCCTGCAGTATTTCATGCAAATAGTTTCAGGGGGCTGGTGGCATGCGCACGTTCCTTTTAATCTCAAAGGGTCAGCCAAGCGGCTTAGCGTGACTCCCAAGGGACACGTTAAGAGACTGATACGAGCCTGGGGGGGGGTGTGCGGAAAGACAGAGTGCCCACCTCGCCCAGGAGCTTCCCAGCGCAAGGGAGGACCAAGGACCAAGCTCAAGGTAGGCACAACCGCACCGCGGAAAGGTGGAAAAGGAAAGGGATGTCCCCGCAGCGGCCACAATCTATCCCGGTCCAGCTGGCAACAGCACATCTTGGGGCATGGGCACAGAAACCCACTTCTGCCAACAAAGCGAAGGGACCTCTCCAAGTTCCAAGAGCCTCCCCGAGCAAGAAATTAAGATGTTAAAGTATTCACACACACACACACACACACACACAGGCTTTGCCAATGCAAACTAAAACCGTAACTCAGAAAAAATGAAGCCAAGCTTTATAAATGAAGCCAAGGAACAGCGGAGGGAGGTGGGAGATAGCCGTCTTCAAATATCTAAAGGGCTGTCCCATGGAAGATGGAGAAAGCTTCTTTTCTGCCGCTCGCAAAGGACAGGACCCGAGTGAGTCGAATCAGATTACGAGAGAGGAGATTCCGACTAGACTTTAGGAAGAACTTTCTGAGGGTAAGAGCTGTTCTGCAGCAAAAAGGACTGTGTTGGAAGGTTGAGGTTTTTAATCAGAGGTTTGATGGCCACCTGTCCGGGATTATTGAGCTGTGATTCCTGCATTGCAGAGGGTTGGACTAGTTGATCCACTCTACATTCTATGATTCTACGAAATTCTGCAACCTGTATTTAATTTCGCAGCTTGATCAAACTGAACCTCAAACTCTCTGGACACTGAAAAAAGTCTTATTCAGCAACCTCTTTTGCTTTGGAGTTTCCACTGGGTCTTGAATCCAGACTGCCTTGAGTAGAACCTTAAGGTCTAGAAACTTGAGTGGCTTTTTTAAAAAAAGAAAGTGGGGAAAATGCGACCTATCAGAAAATTGAATTCTGTGCTTGCCACTATATTTAGTGTTTGCGTGTCCACACTGCAGCCTTAAGAAAGTAAGAAGAGTCTGATGGAAAAGCCATTGGCCCATCTAATCCAGATCGTTCTCACAGTGGCCAACCAGATGCCCCAGGGGGAAACCTGCAAGCAGGAACCAAAAACAAGACCGCTCTCCCCTCCTGTGGTTTCCAACAAGAGAAGCATGACCATGGAGGCAGAGCATAGCTATCAAGGAGTCCTTGGTTGCTCTCTCCTCCATGAATTTGTCTGATCTTCTTCTGAAGCCATCCAAGCCTTGGCTACTGGGGAGGTTTCTCCAAACCACACAGTTGAAACCTTCTTGAAACCCCCAGGAGAAAATAAAGGCAATCACCGTGGAGGAGGAGGAACCCTCCTACATGAGGGGAGGGGAAGGGGCAATGAACTCATATCACTCAAATATGAGGCACTCAAGCGTTCCCCCTGCCCCCCTCCAGTGGGCCCATTTATCGTCCCCTAATTGTTCCGTTTTCATTGCTGGCGCCGCCTCGAAAGGACTTCCATTAGCCGGCCCTGGTCAATGGTGCCCATAGGATCCCCTATTGATCGGCAGGCGCCATCGATTTCCATCAGGCTACTTAGCATATAAATTAGCCATTTCTGGGAGGGTGGGGGCGGGCGAGGAGAAAGTATTCAGCACAAATTAATTTGAGTTTGGTAGCCCTTAAAAAACAACAACACGAAGCCAATCTGCAAAAGCATCAAAAAACACATGTGGGGGTGAGGAAGTCAGGGATAATGGGAACAATCCCAGGACAGGATGGGGTTGTGCAGAGTTGTTAAGGCAGCAGAGAGCATTGTTGGCTGCCCACCCTCCACCTTAGAGCAGATTTATGCCACAAGGTGCCATAGGAAGGCACTGGACATAGTAAAAGATCCATCGCATCCTGGTCACTGTCTCTTCGAGCTTCTGCCATCGGAACGGAGATACAGGACGATGAAGACAAGAACGAGCCGTCTTAAGAACAGCTTCTTCTCCAGAGCGATCTCGGCCCTGAATGGGAAGCCTAGACTTTGAAAGTCATCTAATCTTCCTTGCGGTATTATACTATTGTCTTAATTAGTGTTTTTATAGTTGGTTTGATTTTGTGTGGAGTGCCCTACCTGGGTGGATGGAGCAGCCAAGTAATTTCGTTGTCCCCAAGAGGGGGCAATGACAATAAAGATATAATAATAATAATAATAATAATAATAATAATAATAATAATAATAATATAGTCCAATGGCACTTGGAGGGCTGGAGATTCCCCACCTTTTGGGGTCAGATCCAAGGCCTCTCTAGTCCAATATCCCAAGTCCCTCTGTGTTTCCAACTGAATGTTCCTGTCCTGAGAAGCTCACAAACACAGCACGAAAGCAAGAGCTCACAGGGCTAGAGCGTGGTGCTGACAACATCAAGGTTGCAGGTTGTAAGGGGCGAGGGCATATTCTTGCCTTGCAACTAGATAATTCCCACTCTATGATTCTATGAGAACTCTCTGCCCTCCAACCACTGGTACCCCAAGAGCAGCACGGTCAGAAACCTGGAAGTTCAGCTTAGCTAATGTGGGCTGGAGTAGTGATGTATGGAAGTGAGAGCTGGACCATAAAGAAGACTGATCGCTGAAGAATCAATGCTTTTGAATTATTGGTGCTGGAGGAGACTCTTGAGAGTCCCATGGACTGCAAGAAGATCAAACCTCTCCATTCTTAAGGAAATCAGCCCTGAGTACTCACTGGAAGGACAGATCCTGAAGCTGAGGCTCCAATACTTTGGCCACCTCATAAGAAGAGAAGGCTCCCTGGAAAAGACCCTGATGCTGGGAAAGATGGAGGGCACAAGGAGAAGGGGAGGACAGAGGACGAGATGGTTGGACAGTGTTCTCGAAGCTACCAGAATGCGGGAGGCAGTGGAAGACAGAAGTGCCTGGCGTGCTCTGGTCCATGGGGTTACGAAGAGGCGGACACAACTAAATGACTAAACAACAACAACAAAGTGTGGGCTGGTAGCCGTGGAAAAGCCCATCTCCTATAAAGTAGCTCAATCCCATTTTCATGTCATCTCTAGAAACCTGACATCACCACGGCTTAGGACGGTGAGTTCCACAGGTTAATTTCCTGCCATGCAAAGAAGTCTGTCCTGAATCTATGGCTTGCATGGTGTGCTGGAGTTCTGGTTATCCAGAGTGAGGGAGGAAAGGGTTTCTCTTCCTGCACTCCCAGGAAAATACACCTGATCATAGGTCTTCCTCTGCTTTCTCACTGGTTTAACAAACCAGCACTTCCGCCTTTCCTCACTGAAGTAAGAGGACCACCAAGGCTAAGTGATGGACAGGACCTTCAGAAGACCAGGCCTAAGGGGACCCATCTAGTTCAGCATCCTGTTCTCACACTGACCAACCAGACACCCATTGGAAACCAGCGAACGCAAGAGCCCTCTCCCCTCCTGCAGCTTCCAGTAACAGGTATTCAGAAGCATAACTGCCTCTGGACCGCAAAGGCGGAATCGCAGCCTTGTAGAGTTGGAAAGGGACCAGGGGCAGGGGCATCTAGTCCAACCCCCTGCAATGCAGGAATTTTTCACCCACCCTGGGACTCAAACCCACGACCCTGAGATTAAGAGTCTCATGCACTACCAACTAAGCTATCCCTCAGGGCAGAGCATAGTCACCCTGGCTAGTAGCCATTGATAGTGTTATCCTCCACAAATGTGTCCCATCCTCTTTTAAAGCCACCCAGGGTGATTGACATCACTGCCTCCAGTGGCAGGGAGTTCCACAGTTAAACTACGTACTGCATGAAGAAGGGCTTTCTTTTATCTGCATTGTTTTTTACACTTCTATCATGGCACCTCATACTCATCCGGCTCAGTGCTGAGCCCCTCCTTTATATGTGGATGGTCCCAATTCAAGCTCCAGCATCTCTAGGTAGGGTAGAGAAACTCCCTCCCCAAACCCTGACTAGTCCTGGCCAGTCAGTACAGACAAAGCTGAACTGGCAGGACCAATGGTCTGGCTCGCTAGAAGGCAACTTCCTCTTCAAAATCAGCTCTTTGATTCAGAACCATGAGAAATAGAACCTTAGCTTAATTTTGGAAGAAGGACCAACACTCTCCACTTGGCTTTGCACTTTGAAGCTTCCAAGTCCAGCCGTCAGCATGGGAAAGACCCCGTCGGAAGCTCTGGTGAGCTGCTGCCAGTCAGTGTGGATGATATTGAGCTAAATGGAGCAGGCGTCTTCCCTTTCGCTCGCCTGCCTCCTCCCCTTATTCCTGCCTCCTGAGATGACTTGACCCTCTGCGCCTTCTGAGCTTTTACCAGGCAATGATGCCCCCATTAACCCTTCCACATTTTTACCTTTGCCTCCATGTGGACCGGAAGCTTACTCATTCTCTCTCTATATATAAAAAAATTAGGAGTCAAATATATATAAGCTTCTATAAAGTGCTATTATGGAGCTTTCCATTAGCCTTCTCAAATGGCCTCTGTCTGCTTACAAGCTCCATAGCTGTAAATCTTCCGGAAATAGCGCCGGAATCATGGCAGCCCACTCAGCCTGGTGCATCCACAGCCGGAGTCCCCCTCCCATTTAGGCATTCCCAGCTGCTGCTGCTGCTGCTGCAACGTTTGCAACTTAATGATGATTAAAAACACGGAAATTTATGGCTGCTCCCTGATCTGAGCTGGCTGCCATTTATTTTATCTTTTACAAAAAGACCTGGCAGGCCAGCGGCTGCTCTTGACTTTCCTTGGCTGGCATTATGTCATATGGGACTTTAAACAAGGTGCACTGCTAGCAAGGCCAGCAGAAGTAACTGCCTCTCTTCTCCCCAATTACACTTGCCCTTTACCTCTAAAGAGCAGCAACTCCTTCGCCTCTCTGGAAGCAAAGCCATGAGGCCATCTGCCGCCAGCAAACGCAATGGTGTTGCAATGCCCTTCAGCACACATTGCTGTGGTTCAGCTAACTGCAATGCACTCTGTTTGGTAGGAAGGGACTGGCTGGAAGACACTATTTAAAAACACCAAACAGAGGCTCTGTTTCACATTCAGCATGCTCAGAAAAGGCTGCAATGTTGGCTCAACTTGCTGATACACTCCCACAGTGCACGAACTGCTTAATGCAACTTAAGTGCAGAAAATCCCCAAAGGTGGAGGCTTCCTGCTGTATCTCTGTATGAATCACTGCTCTGACCCTGTCTCCTTCAAGCAGCCTCCTTTGCTGAGCTCAAATGCTGCTAAACACTTCCTTCCCATCAAGGAAGATTAGATCACTCCTGCTGCAGGCACAAAGCCCTTCTTTGAAGGGGGAAAAAGAGCTTCTTTCAGCAACTCATGCAGAGATGCAATTCTGGGCTTGCCTTTTTACAGTCTGGAATCACACCCAGAACACCAATTCAAAACAAATATGGTAAAACAGGTTATCTATATGGGTTCCTCAGAAGACAGCCAATCCTTACTGTTATAGTCTAGCTAGTTTCTGAGAAATTGCAATTTCTAGGATTCTTTTAGCCACATTTTAGGTGTGTAGAGATCTGCTGTATTCCAGACCGTGGGCTACACTCAATGCTAGCCCTATTTAGAACTAGGCCCATTGAAATAAATGAACCTGTTAGTCATGCCTCAGAACTTCAACGGCTATTGTTGTTTCCTTAGTCCAGTTATATCTGAAAACCATCAAAATATGATCAAAAAGAAAAAGACAGGCTTGATCAGGGGAAGCTTAATAAGTAGCAGAACAAACAACAGAGTTTTTGAAAGTGATCTGTGATTATGTGTTTTCCAGCTGTAGCAATGGGCATTTTTGTGGACTGCAAATAAAGAGAGGAGGGCCATTTAAAAAAATAGCAAAAACAAAATGTATGGGTAGAGAAAGAAGAAAAACCAAAATTGGGGCAAGGGTGATGGGGAGGAAAAAGGAAATATTACTCCAGATCATGAAGGACTCATCCAGAACTCTTCCAAGGCCTACACAACACACATCCACTGAATATTGAACACTGTTCTGTGTACCCGTGAGGGCTAGACCCTTGGTTCTTTGTCTTAACTGAATCCCAAAGAAGCTCAGCTTTCCGTTCCTTCAGCTAAACGCGCCCCAAACCTTCACAGAATTCCACATGCATGAAAGGCTAAGGGCCGCCCACTCGCCTCCTTGCCTTCCCCCTATCCTCCAACAAGGACTAATTGCCTGGAAGACGCCGTCTGATAAACATGGAGCATTTAAAAATGTATTAGGGTTACGGAAGCGTCTATTTCCGGCAGGAAACACGGAGAGTTATGAGAGGGGAGTGCATGGGGTTGGAGGGGGCTGGTGTATTTCCCCTCACACCCAAGGTCAGCCCAGCTCTCCAGTAAAACATCTTTGGAGCAATCCGTCGATTGACACCTGCCATCCATCAAACCCACCCGAAGGCCATTGCAGCCGCAAGGTTCTAAGGAGGCAAGGAAAGAAATCAAAAGAGGAGAGGGCCCCTTCTTCCTTCCTTCCTTTATTTCATAAAATTTATACACAGCTTGATTGGTCTTTTAAAAAAACAAAAACAAAAAAACCTCCAAGTGGTTTACAAAGAGAATAACATATATATTTTAAAAGTAAAAAGCAACTTGTTAAAACATTTGAAAGATAAACTCAATAATAAAGAAAAAACAAATTAAAACATACACCAACATTCTACATGTCTGGGTACGCTTGCCTATACAAAAATGTTTTTGGCATGCGCTGAAAGGAGTACAGTGAAGGAGCCTGCCTGATATCAATAGGCAGGGAGTTCCACAGTGTAGATGCCACCACAGTAAAAGATCCATGCCTTACAAATACAGGGTGTAGCACTCTTCCGGACTCTAACCGGAAGAGTCCGCGACCAGAAGGAGGAGGAGTATCAGGAAGAATGGAATAAATTTAATGATTATTTAGTTAAATTTGTTAAGTTAAATTAACTGGAAATAGCTTGCAGATACTTAATGGGCTTAGGATTTTATTTATGTTAAGTGATGAAGTAATATGTTTAATTCTATATGATGAAGATTTAAGCATGTTAATGTTTAAGTTAAATTTCATAAAAATTGGGATTTGGAAAACCGTTAAAAGGACATGCAATGAAATTCAACTAAGGGGAAGCGAGGAAGTCACTTAACAAAGTTAATAACTGTAATTTTCAATAAGGCTATGATTTATGTTTGTTTTGTTTGTTTGTCTTGTGTGTTTGTTTGTTTTTATAATATTGTGAAAACCAATAAAATTTTTGGAGGGAAAAAATACAGGGTGTAGCAGGGACAGTTCTGCAGATCAAAGGGATCAAGTGAGTGCATCTCATAGGTAAACTGGTCCCAAGTTGTTAAGGGCTTTAGATACTAATAGTAACACATTGAACTTGGCCCTGTAGCAGATCAGCGACCAGTGCAGATCTCTGAGCTATAGGAGTTTCCCACTGCCAAAGCCTCACTCCTATCAGCAAGGGAAGCCCCACATGAAGAGCATTGCAGCAATCCAGTCTTGAAATAACCTGTGCATGAACTACGGTGGCAAGGCTTTCTGAAGTTCCTTCCACAAGTTCACTGCTGAACGGCTGGTTAGCAACTGCAAGGCCGACATCCCCCTTCTCTGTGGGTTGGAGAGGATGGGGCATCCTCTATGGCAGGGATAGGGAACTTGGGCCCTGTAGAAATCGGGGGCACCAACACAGTGCCCATGAAGGCCTTAACTGGAGCCCCTGACCAGGGGTCCCAGCCAGCACTGAGCTTTCATTAAACAATAAATAAAATGCATATCTCTAACTGACTGTTGTGAAGTGAGTCACCCTGGCTGCTCAGTCTTTTTAGCCAGTGGGTGAAGTCAGGGACTGTAGCAAGAATCTCTTTTCCTTCCTTTCCATCTCTCCCTCTCATTTTTTTCATAGTCCTTGAAATCTCTCTAGTTTGCTCTTCCTTTTGTTCCTAGCCACCAGGATGCATCTTTCCTGCGGGACTTTGGTACTCCCAAGAAGCCTTTTTCTGCAATTACTACTTTACAATAAGCGTGCAAGTCCTCCCTGCAAAACGCAAGGGGAGAAACTTTGCAAAGAGGCTTAGGAACAGTCTCCTGCTGTTGTGCATGGGCTAAAGACCAGGTGCTCGTTGAGAATGCGCCACAGAGCTACCTAACACTGTGCAGTGGTACCTCAATTTAAGAACAGCCCTGTTTACAAACTATTTGCTATACGAACTCCGCAAAACCGGAAGTAGTGTCCCGGTTAGCGAACTTTACCTCGGCTTAATAATAGCTTTGGTTTAAAAACGGACTTCGGGAACGGATTAAGTTCATAAACCAAGGTACCACTGTAAGTCTCTTTGTGTGCCATGGGGCTTACTCTCACCTAGTCGGGTACAGGATGGCAGCCATGGTTTTGGTTTAGGGTGGAACACCAGAGTAAAACAAGGGCACCTTCTGGGCCAACTTTTAAAAGCCTGCTGAAAAGATTCCTATTCCTATTAGAAATGCATCTTTCCGCAACATTTAACCAAATTCTGATTATAATGTTGTAATAGATTTATTGTAGGGGGAAGGTTATTAAAAATAGAAAGCAGTATAGAAATGAATATTTATGATGATTACAATGCTTCTATTGCTGCAAACCACTTTGATAGTGGCGTAAACTGCAGCGGTATATAAATGTTTTTTTTGTAAACGGATAAATAAGGAATGGGAAACCAGGAAGCCTATTATGCCACCCTCACAAACCCTGGACTTGGGAGCTACCAGACGCTTCCAGACAAGGAGTCAGAATCCCTTCAGCTCATTGTTTGCCATTAAGGAGCCACAAATTAATCAGCCTGCCATATGGGGGGGGGGGGGAGTAGAGGGAGGGAAAAAGACATCAAGCAAAAATTAAGAATTCAACCTTCCCCCTGCGCTCAACACCCCCCCAAAATGCAGCTTACTCATCTCATCTCCATTTCAAGGCAATTCCTCCCACAAGGGACCTTGGATCTATTCCGTAATAAGGCCTTTAATAGAGAGAGAGCCCCTTTTCAAGGCCGATTACAGCAGACCTTCCTTCTGTTCCCCGCTCAACCCCCACCACAATGTACACACTGTCTCCTGCCTCCCATCCACCGTAATCCTGCAAGGTAGAGAGGGTGGTTGGAGGTAATGAATGGGCTGTTCTTCTGGAAAGCCCAGGAAGCCTTGGAGCCAAGCACAGGATGTGAACTCAGGTCTCCCTTTAATAAAGGTAAAGATAAAGGGACCCCGACCATTAGGTCCAATCGTGGCCGACTCTGGGGTTGCGGCGCTCATCTCACTTTACTGGCCGAGGGAGCTGGCGTACAGCTTCCAGGTCATGTGGCCAGCATGACTAAGCCGCTTCTGGCGAACCAGAGCAGCGCACAGAAACACCGTTTACCTTCCCACCGGAGCGGTACCTATTTATCTACTTGCACTTTGACGTGCTTTCGAACTCCTCGGTTGGCAGGAGCTGGGACTCGAATTGGGGATTCGAACCGCCAACCTTCTGATCAGCAAGCCCTAGGCTCTGTGGTTTAACCCACAGCGCCACCCGCGTCCCTCCCTTTAATACCAACACTCTAACCACTCCATGACACTGCCTCGCTCTCAATGTGTCACTGATCCCAGAAAAAAAGGCCACCGTGCGAGACTGGAATCAGGGACTTCCCACTTCTGAGGCGCCATCTTACAGCCACGATGCCAGGTGGCCTAAATCTTTTTGCAACCGCAACCGATACCCCCAATGCTCAACACCACACCAGCTTACGAGAGGCCAAATGCTTGCTGGAACAAGTGTGGCTTGAGGTCCAAGAGCGGGAGAAGCCCTTCATTCCCTCACGGGGAACCTTCTTCTGAGGGCCACATGCGAGCAGCAGGGGGCTAAATTGGGTGGCGCCTCTTAATCTCAGGGACATTGGTTCGAGTCCCATGTTGAGCAAAAGATTCCTGCATTGCTGGGGGTTGGACCAGATGACCCTCGTGGCGCCTGGAACCCACTCTGCAATTCTATGATTCTGTTATTCATGTGGCACAGTAAGATGTGGTGATGACCATGGCCTTATCTATTAGATAGCCTTCATGTCTAACAGATAAGGGTAACAGATGTGGTCAGGCAGCAGTCTGAAGGGCACCCTGAAGGCATCCATCTGGCCATGTTTGCCACAAAGTGCTAGTCACTGTCCTGCCCTCCCAATGTCACTGGACTCCATTTCCCATCAGCCCCTGCTACAGCAGCCAATGGTCATGGGGGGAAAAGTGCTACAGTCCAGTAACATCTGGATAGGGTCAGCAACCTTTTCCAGCCGTGGGCCAGTCCACCGTCCCTCAGGCCATGTGGTGGGCCGGAGTGGGGGGGGGGGGATGAACGAATTCCTATGCCCCACAAATAACCCAGAGATGCATTTTAAATAAAAGCACACCTTCTACTCATGTAAAAACACCAGGCAGGCCCCACAAATAACCCAGAGAAGCATTTTAAATAAAAGGACACATTCTACTCATGTAAAAGCACGCTGATTCCCAGACCGTCTGCGGGCCGCACTGAGAAGGCGATTGGGCTGCATCCGGCCCCCGGGCCTTAGGTTGCCTACCCCTGGGATAGGGTGTTACTTTGGCTATCCCTAAATCGTGCGGCCTGATCCAGAAAAGCCACTCACAGTTTCTGAATATTTATTTCTACAGGACTCATCCACATGCATGATGCTGCCTAGAGGTCAGTAAAACCTCCATTCTCTGCCCTGAGGGCCTTACAATCTAAAGCAGATACCCCCAAAAAGCGCTCTACGAACATTAAGAGTTAGGACTGTCACCATGACCATGCCGTACCTATGCTTGATAAGAGATATTGAAAAAGTCTGAAAACCATCGTCCCACCCAAGAACCCAGGAGTCCAGCTGAGCACATCTCCCTTCCCTATGCAATGTTGCATAGGCTGCAATGGGCTGTAGCTCAAATGAGTAGAGGGTCTGCTTTGCATGCAGGTTCAATCCCCAATGGCGTCTCCAGGTAAGGAGAGACACCCTGCCAGTCAGTGTAGACAAGGGATAGCCAACTCACAAGAGACTGCAATCTACTCACAGAGTTAAAAACGGGCAGTGATCTACCCCCTTTTGGGGGGGAGCCAAAGTTGTTCAGCTTCTTTGGGGGGAGCCAATGATCTACCAGTGATCTATCGCAAACATCCAGTGATCTACCGGTAGATCTCAATCTACCTGTTGGACATGCCTGGTGTAGACAATACTGGGATGGATAGGCCAATGATTTCAGCACAAGGCAGCTTCCCGTGTTCCAGTTTAATTCAGAACCTCGCTTTGCATTTAGGTGAAAGACAACAGCTCAGAGGTGGAGCAGCTGCCTTGGTCCCAGGTTCAAACCCCAATGGCATCTCCAGGTAGGGCTGCGAATGTCTGAAGAGCCGCTGCCGGTCAGTGCGGCCAGTATTGAGCTAGCTGGACCGATGACCTGCCTCGGGAAGAATGCAGCTTCCCATGTTCCTATTGCAAGAGAGCATCGCAAATGACATCTTCCCGACCACCACCAAAAAGGGGGGGGGGACACCATTGCAATGCTCAGGCCTTGGAAGAGAAGCAGCAGGAGGAAGGGGAGACACCCCCTCCGCACCCAACGTCCCCCACCAGCACCCTGACAGGCTGCCCTGCCCCCTTACCTGACCTCCACGTGCATGCGCAGCGACCAGCCAGCCTGGCCCCCCCTCCGTGCGCGCGCCACGAGAAGCGAATGCAAAAAAAAAAAACCCAGACAGCGCGCGCAAGACGGGAGGGGGGGGGACAGGATTCATTAGCATTCCTGCATGCGTCACGTGCGCGCCCCCGCCAATGGCAGCTCCGGGCCTTTTTGTCCCCGCCCCTCCCTGGACTCACACCATGAAACCCAGCGAAGCGGGGGGGGGGGAGAGAATGCATGTCCCAGACAGTTGCCATAGCAACTGGGGAGGGGAAACCCCACCCTGTGGATCACGTGGCCTTGGATTTCCCCCCCCCGCTTCCATTTGCACCTCTTGGTGGAGATAGTAAATGGGGGGGGATGATGCAGTCAGCCCACCCTCTTCTATTTAGCCAGTGCAATGTATTTGAAATGCAAATATATTTAAAAAGCACGCATGCAGCAATCACAAGATGTGATGTCTGGGTTAAAAAGGGAAAGGAGGGGCGGGATGTCTAGTTTGGAGGTGGCTGAAGATTTAGGATTGGGTTTAGAATACAGTTGCCCTAACTTTCAAAGCAAACGAGTGGTCCTCATTATTGGCACATGCCTTGAAATTCCAAGCTATCCATTGTTTTCGTTAATTGCTCCTGGCACACTGGAAATTCAAATCCGCTACCCACATTTAATACTCATTATTACAGTTTCCTTTCTGCCAAGGAGATGGTGGGGGGGAGGGAGTTCTCTTAGTTTTGCATCCTGTCCTCACAACAGCCCTGTGAGGTAGGCTGGCTGCTTGCTCCTAAGGAGGAATGCATCGTTAAAAGAGGACATAATAGGTAAAGGGACCCCTGACCGTTAGGTCCAGTCGCAGACGACTCTGGGATTGCAGCGTGCACCTCGCTCTATAGGCAGAGGGTGCCCCACTGACAGCATTTCAAATAGAGGACTGTCCTTCGTAAAGTAGGGCACATTGGCATCTTGCACTACGAGTAATTGACTCCCCACCACCACCACCCAAAAAACCCCACCCAGTGAATGTGTATTTATTCAAAGCATTCATATGCTGCTCTTCAGCCAGAAAGGCTCCCAGAGGAGTGGCTTACATAACAATGAAAAATAGCACCGTCTCTGCCCTCAGGGTTACAATCTGAAGAGACACAACACAAAAGGAAAAGGGAGAAGGAGGGAAGAGGAAAACAAGCAAACTCAAACACCAGCTTCTTATTGCTATATCATTCCTACAGTATCCAGCTGGGATAGTATTATTAGTATTAAATTCATTACCTGCCCTTCAGCAGCATGTGCCAGGATGCGTTCCAACTATTTAAAATTCAGAATCAGAAACAGTTATAACAAACAGGATGGATCCTAATAAATATTTTTTTTAAAAAAAATGTCCAGTAGCACCTTAGAGACCAACTAAGTTTGTTCTGGGTATAAGCTTTGTGCTGCA
>NC_138540.1:29611896-29731092 GCF_964234715.1 Podarcis melisellensis
CTGGGTAACCGGGTTCGCATCTCCGCTCCTCCACATGCAGCTGCTGGGTGACCTTGGGCCAGTCACACTTCTCTGAAGTCTCTCAGCCCCACTCACCTCACAGAGTGTTTGTTGTGGGGGGAGGAAGGGAAAGGAGAATGTTAGCCGCTTTGAGACTCCTTAAAGGGAGTGAAAGGCGGGATATCAAATCCAAACTACTCCTCCTCCTCCTCTTCTTCTTCTTCTTCTTCTTCTTCTTCTTCTCTCTCTCTCTCTCTCTTCTCTCTCACACACATACACACACACACCTTCTATTAATGTTTAATTGCTTTTTAATTATTGCTTTTTAATATGTTTTTAGCTGTTTGTATTATAGCCCGTTAGCCACCTTGATTCCCTGTCAGGGGAAAAGGCAGGATATAAATAAATATAACAACAACAACAACCAAACAATAAATTGAAGACTTTAGACCACTCGGTCAGTGGAGCATGTGTGATCCAGGTTACTGTAGAGGATATTATTTTGGAGGAACAACATTTAATGTAAGATGACTTTATATAGAGCTGTTTTCGGGAGGTTAATGAATAGGGGTAACTGGAGGGTAATTAAACTGAATTAGTGGGGGAATTTAATCGGGAATAAATGAATTGAAGAACTGATCTGGAGTAAACTAAGTGGGGTGCAAATTAACTGGAAGATTTCTCTGGGGCGATTTGACTGGGAAATGAGTTGTTTTGCCTCCTGGAACATTTAAATTCTTAATTTGCATCTGTGCCACACTTGGGGGGGGGGAAATACCCAGATGGGGAGAACCCATCTTCCTTACTGGGAAGGAAGGGTTGGGCATTTTAACAACAATGGAAATAATTTGAACGGTATAATTGGAAGCAGCAACAAAAGGCAGATCTCTGCCCCAAGGATGTTACATTCTAATGTTTTTGACAGGGAGAAGAGGAGCAAGGCAAGCAGCTGAGTGTCAACAAATGCACCATTTGCGGGTCGGATCTGAGATTCATTCACAATGTTATGAGGATTATAAGGTCTAAGATATAAAATAAATGTTTGTAAATGTACCAAGCAAACACATACATAAATATATAAACCACATGTCTGAAACAGTACAGGAAGACAGTCGTAAAGCCATTTTGACTCTTTCAGTGACCTCAGATATTCCTCTGCAGTTTGGATGGAAATGGGAAAAGCCTCCCCATTGTCTCTGAGCTCACAAATCTGCCCTAAAGGCACATTTGGGTATGAATAGGGAGAGCCTGTGACCTGGACTCAGGAATTAAGTATTTATCATCACAAAAGAATGGCCAGGTTCTCCAGGTAAACCATTAACAGCCAGGTAAACCCATCAAGAGGTTTCCTGCCAGATAGGATTCTGCTGTAGACCATCCCTTCTGTGATGTATGTATGATGTATTAGGGGGTGGTCTTGAGCGGGAGGGTGGCAATTTCCAAAAGTCTATACAGTGGTACCTCGGGTTAAGTACTTAATTCGTTCCGGAGGTCCGTTCTTAACCTGAAACTGTTCTTAACCCTGAAGCACCACTTTAGCTAATGGGGCCTCCCGCTGCCGCCAGAGAAAGGTATTTATCTACTTACACTTTGACGTCCTTTCAAACTGCTAGGCTGGCAGGAGTTGGGACCGAGCAACGGGAGCTCACCCTGTCACGGGGATTCGAACCACCGACCTTCTGATTGGCAAGTCCTACGCTCTGTGGTTTAACCCACAGCACCACCTACCGATAGAGAACCTACAAATAGACTCTATATGGGCTCTTGGGTACCCCATAAGGGAAAGGGAACAGTTTTTTTCTTATAACAACCATTTCTCATAACAATAACCATTATATTATTATTGCTGCTACTATTACTTACCCACCCTTCACTCTAAGGTGCAAAGGCAGGATACAACAATTAAAACACAGCTTAAAACTACAGTGGTATCTCAGGTTAAGTACTTAATTTGTTCCAGAGATCCGTTCTTAACCTGAAACTGTTCTTAACCTGAAGCACCACTTTAGCTAATGGGGCCTCCTGCTGCTGCTGCACCGCTGAAGCACAATTTCTGTTCTCATCCTGAAGCAAAGTTCTTAACCCAAGGTACTATTTCTGGGTTAGCGGAGTCTGTAACCTGAAGCGTATGTAACCCAAGGTACCACAGTACTTACAATCAAAGAAATAGTGTGGGTCCTAAACATACACACACCAAGTTTTAAAGCCAGGGGAGAAGAGATGCCTTTTCAGCATTTGCCGGCAGCCGTACAGTGAAGGTGCTTGGTGTGCCTTGGTGGAGACCTAGTCCCACAACTTAGGGGCTGCCACAGAGAAGGCCACTCATACCAGGGCTTCTCTAGTACTGATTTTAACCAGGAGACAGGAGGAGAAAGGTTTAGGGAGTCTGGCTTCTGGCCCAGCAGGGGTGGAGAAATAGCTTGCCTCCTCTTGACTAGAATCACCGTGGCCCAGCTGCGTGCATAACTCTCTAACTGCCCCAACTTGCTGCAGGATAGTCCCTGTTTTCATGGACAGGTCCCTCAGAAATTGCTGCCTAGTCTTGCAACACTTCCAGAAGGCCAACAACAGAGGAAATTGAAGGAAGATATTGATGCACCGAAGAATTGATGCTTTTGAATTATGGTGCTGGAGGAAACTCTTGAGAGTCCCATGGACTGCAAGAAGATCAAACCTCTCCATTCTTAAGGAAATCAGCCCTCAGTGCTCACTGGAAGGACAGATCCTGAAGCTGAGGCTCCAATACTTTGGCCACCTCAGGAGAAGAGAAGACTCCCTGGAAAAGACCCTGATCTTGGGAAAGATGGAGGGCACAAGGAGAAGGGGAGGACAGAGGACGAGATGGTTGGACAGTGTTCTCGAAGCTACAAACATGAGTTTGACCAAACTGCAGGAGGCAGTGGAAGACAGGAGTGCCTGGCGTGCTCTGGTCCATGGGGTCACGAAGAGTCGGACACGACTAAATGACTATACAACAACAATCAATGTGCATGAAAAAATTTTGCAGCCGCAAATTTTGAAATGTTGACTGTAATTTGAATAGGAATGTATTTCACTGTCACGGGGCAAGACTGCGACCAGGTGAGCTGAGCACTTTCTCAGTTTGCGGTATGGCTCCCCTGATGCTCTCCTCTCCTGGGATTGGATGTGAACCAGGCAGACATAGGACAATCTTCTACAGAAGACTGAGCTTAACCTGCAGCCGGGAGAGGCTAGGTGGTGATCCCAGCTGGTAATAAGAGCTGTCCCCAAACCAGGGTTTAGGGTTAAGTGGCATAGTGTCTGGCCATATGTGCTTCAGTCCCAGCAGTGGTAACCCCGAAGTTCATCTCTATGGGAGACGTTGGGTGCAAAGGTTGTGGATTCTCTCCCAGAAGGCAGCCACCTCTGCGTTTTCCCATCACCTTGGGTTGCTCTGGTGTCTTTAAAAGACCACGGTTGTTATGCTCTGCTTACACCAGGTGGCAGGCCAGCACAAGCTACTGTGGCTAGTTTGAAAGTACAGAACGGGTGTCTGGTTTGGAGTTTTTATAAATTACTAAGCAGGGGATTTGGCTCAGTTCACGCAGTACCTGAATGAACACAGTAATGGGCCTTTGCCCCCTGCCATGTCACCCACACGTGACTTTCACCAGGGCCTGAGCACCCTGTTGGAAGGCGCTGCAAACTCCCGGGACTCTTAGGACAGAAAAGGTAGGAATTGAATGTGTGCGAGAAACCCTGGGCACATAATTGGTGAGCATGGTCTTGGATTTCACCACCAGGTGGCGCCAGAAGCCTTTGGGTAACCCCACTAGGGGACTTCAGTTCACTGCGGACTTGGAAGCTGCTTACAGCTTTTTGCTTCCACTGTGCTTGCAGTGAGTCGTCAACCGACAGCGGGAGATCCAGGATGTCTCTGGCCTGCAGCAACTTCGAGGCACTGCCCCGAATTCAACAGTGCAGTTCTCCAGCCAAGTAAAGTGTAGGGGGGTGGGGAAGCATATTCTGGGGTAAAGTGTGCCTATAAATGCACACCATAGTGAAAGTGATGTGCAGAAATGCATTGCTCTAGAGAAAGCTGGCTACAAAAATGTGTAAAGCAGGCATATGCAATATATGAATTCAGGCAAAAAAAATAGCTGATGAGTTTTTATGAGGGCATTATTATCATTATTATTATTATTATTGCAAACGGATGTGGAAATGTGGAGAATTCAAGTAAAGAGTGGGAAAATGAGAAACAGAGAGATCTGAAACTGGCAGATCCTTGGATCCCTAGAAACAGAAATTGACAGGTTCACCCATCCCTAGGCACAGCCCACAGGGTGCCTGCAGGCCTGGAGAGGCCAAAGAGGTGTTTACAAGACAGCTTTGTGCTTTGTCTGATCTGTGATGCACTCACTTACACATGGAGGCCGTGCACTCACTTACACATGGTGATGTGCTCGTATGAGTGGCAGGGTTTTGCAAAGCCGGACAGCAAGTCCAACTCAGGAACCTCCTGGAAGAAAGCTACTACGTGTGTCCCACCAGAGGGTCAAAACCGTTTCGAACGGGATTAACCTTTTTCATAATCGCCACCATCGCTCAGGTGTAAGCATTTCTGCATAAAGGTCGCCAGGGGGAGCAGGGGGTGGAAAACGTGCTGCGTCCTCAGCATCTGCTCAGCGAAAGCACATCTTGTGCGTTTGGGGAGGGAATCATTGCCTGTGTTACGGAAGTTGTAACACTGCTGCTGTTCAGGGGACCCCCACCCCACCCCAAATGATAATATTCTGCACTGAGGTGCGGTCTTTTCAAAGGAAGAACATCCCTTGCGACAGAGGGCCTCTGGGAACCTTCCCTGTGGTGGCACGACTTGGGTGGCCTGTGGCCTAATGAGAACACCATTGCGTATCAAAACTGCATCAGTATCGCTGCCGCATGTCCGCATTTAGGGCTGACTTGCCACTTATCGCAGCCATGTGCCCACTTGACAAAGTCTCCAGAAATCCGGAGCGACCTCAGATGATTTCCTGGCATTAGCGAGGGCGGACCTGGCTAATCTTTCGTAATACGGCACCCTGCACAAGGCCAAACTTTGGTGCCCCAAAATGGATCTTCTCAGTTATGGATCTTCTCAGTTTTGCGCCCCCTCAGCTCAGTGCCCTGTGCGAGGGAATGGTCCCAACCATTCTAAATCCAGCGCTGGGGTTAAGGTGAGTGTGGATGCAGCCCAAAGGTCTGATTCCTAGCCAGGAGAGGCAGAGGTGCTTTGTGCAAATTGCTAAAGGAGAAATAGATTACCACCCCTCTATAGTGGGTTAACCTTCCCTAAATGTTCATCCTGGGCTCCTTTGGGAGGAAGGGTGGGATAATGATAATAATTCATATTCATGAGCCATGTCATGAATATTCATGAGGCCTCCCGCCCACTTCATTGTGATCACATGACCCTTTTATAGCCCCCATCTTCATTGCTGCCGTCCGTTAATATTAATTGATAGCAGCTGACAAATGGTCCTTATGCACCCAGCTGCTTATCAATATTTATTGCTTGGCTGCACATCCGTGAATAATAAGTAGCCAAACCCTCCAGAATATGCACATCTAAGAGTTCTCCACCTTTGAATCTGGCTTTTTCCCATTGTTGTGTCTGGATGAAGCTTAGCTTTCAAGAGACACAATGTGAATTTAATTATTATTATTAGGTTTTTATTTTGTATCTGCTTCACACACACTGCCTCGCCTGAGAAAAGCGGTTTACAGATCTTTTAATAAAATAAATATTTGAAACGTTATCCAGATAAGGTGCAATCTGATCTACCCCAGGCATCCCAGCTGTGTTCCTTTACTTCTGCCCCAACGATAAATTACTGCAAAATCTCTCCTTTTAAAGTTTGTGGCCAGGCCGAGCCTGGGGCTCAGCTGTGTCTAAACTGAAAATGTGCGGCCTGCTCATTCCTTCTCCTTTCCACCACAATTCCCTGTCGACTGCAGCAGATATTTTTGTACTTGTTTTGGGTTGCAGCCATTCAATCTCAAGCACCATCAGCTTCAGGTGAGTTTATTCTGAGGCACTTGTGCTGCTGCCCTGGCTTCCTAAATATCCGGTGTGTTGCAACCTGATTCAATTCAAGTTTACTCCAAAGTAAACTGCTGTGCCAAGCAAGTGTGAGTAGAGTTGCAGACTGACAGTGCAATCCTACACACATGACTACGCAGAAGCAGACCCCGCAACCCTCTGCATGTGGCTCCCATCATCGCTGACCATTGACCATCATCTCTGAGACTAGTGGGAGTTGAGATCACAGACTCTCCATCCCTTCAAAGAGGATGGGACAGAGATGGAGGAGTCTTCAGCATCAACATGGCAGTTTATTCTGTTTCCCTCATTGTTAACTTCCGTATTCTACAGGAGCTTTCACAGGAGCTAAAAGCCACTTCCAGAAAACTGATGGAGCAGAGTGCAAGTTTGGAGCTCATTTTCGTGATATTTGAATTAGTTTGCAACCCCCCCCCCCCCCGAACTGGGAAATCGCAGGAGTAATGTGTCAAAACTTCACGCCATCCGGGTCTTTCCTGATGTTTTCAGGGAGGAACAAGTGTGCAGAAAGCTGCACTCACTGGTCTGAGTGCAATTTAACGTGACGTGCTAGTATATCACAAGAACAGCAGAAATGGCTGCTGGATCAGGCCAATGGCCCATCTAGGCCAGCATCCTGTTCTCAAAAGTGGCCGAAAAGTTGCCTGTGGGAAACCAGCAAGCAGCAAGCATTTGAGCACAGCAACAACTCTCCCCTGCTGTGGTTTCCAACAACTGCTATTCAGAACATTGCTGCCTCTGATCACAGAGGCAGAGCCGAATTGTCATGGCTGGTAGCTGTTGTCTAACCCTCTTTTAAAGTCCTTCAAGTCGATGGCTGTTCATGGCTCCTATGGGAGCGAGTTGCACAGTTCAACTCCGCCTTGCGTGAATAGGTCCTTTTTTAAAAATCCATCCTGAATCTAGCAACATTCAGCTTCATTTGATATCCACTGGATATCGTCCCAAAAGCCACAGTTCCATAACACAGCAGGCACTGTGGTGCGAAAGGAACGTTAGAAAATGAGAGGAACGCGTGTGCACTATGCTCAGGGAAATTAACATTAATATTCCCTGTGTTTGAATGCAGTCTCAGTCGCTCAGTCAGCAGGAAGGGTGAGACTGGGCTTTCAGCACCAAGGACAGCTTCAGCCCTGCCAGTCCCTCTCCGGAGAGGCCTTATATAAGACCAGCATGGGCACAGGGAGGGAGGCCACTGCTAAGAAGCCCCTGCCCTCAACATAGTGTGTGCTGACTGGCCCTAGAAGTGACAACAGGATTTTCTGGGCTCAGTACTCTTTTCATGGATTGAGCCCTCTACACATTTGCACAACCTTTTTTCATTCTTTGTCAGATGCAAATATAAACCCTTTCGACCTCCTTGCCGGTGGGAGCACAAGACCTGGAAATCAAGCAGGGAACCACCCACAAATAATAAGATGACTGACAGGCAGCCTGTCAACAGGTGAAGCTTTCCCCATAATTGTATTTCCATACCAAAAAAAGGCTTGCCTTGTCTTGACCTCTCGGCAGCCGTAACCACCCCTGCTTCTGGGTTTGCATGTACAGTGGAAGATTCAGGACAGATAAAAAACAGGACTTCTGCATGCAGGTCACACTAAAACTATGGAACTCACTTCCACAAGAGGCAGTGATGGCAACCAGCTTAGATGACTTTATAAGAGGATCCGATCTCTGTTTAAAAACTGTTCCACTGTGAACCAGCTCTTATGCTCAGAAAGCTCTTCCTAGTGTTTAGGTGGAGTTAGATTCTAGTCTCCACTCTGCCACAAAGCTCACTGGGAAATATAGGAAATAGGAAATAAATAACCCCAAGGTCCCTGGTTACCCCAGAGTAAACAGCAGCAGGCTGGGAGGCCTGGGCATCCGAGGACGCCGCTCCCCCTGCAGTTCCCCCTAACTCACTATTAAATTATTCTGCCCCGTTGGAGCTTGGCAGTGGGTCCACCCCACACAGTCTCCCCCTGAGGCTCTGCAGCCAAGGCATAGAAGGCGGGCCTCTAATAGGCCTCGACAGGCTCTCCTGTTCTGCAGCCAGCCCAGAAAGTTTTGCAAACAGGCAGGAGACGGGAGCTTTGCTAATGAGTAGTAATGAGGGCGAGGATCCCACGGTGGTGGCAGGACAAAGCGATGCCGGGTGCAGGGAGGGCAGGAGACAACAACGAGGATTGCCAGCTTTCCAGTCCTCTACCTTTAGCAGCTGGCTGGTCTGCAGGTGTGACTCAGTGAGCCTGACTATCTGAACAAGCACAGAGCTGGTCGGTTGGCAACCCTGCAAATGAAACTTTTTTTCCCCTTCGCTCTCCCCCTGAAAGATCAGGACCTGATGTTGCCAACTTTTTCCTTGAGTTGCTCCTGTGCACTCCCACCCGAAATGGCCAAGGGGATGGAGCGATTCCTCTATGTAGAAAGTTTGCAGCGTTTGAGGCTTCTTCGTTTAGAGTAAAGGCGAGTTAGAAGGTGATAGGATAGAAGCTTATCAAATTATGCACGGAGCGTGGAGAAAGTAGAGAGAGAAAAGGGTTTCTCCCACCCTCACAACACTAGAACTCATGGGCATCCCACCTACCCGAATGTTGGAAGATTCAGGACGGATAACAGAAAGGCCTGGGGAACTCTCACCCACTGGAAGCAGTGATGGCCACCAACTTGGTTGACTTGAAAAAAGGATTAGACAAATTCGTGGAGGAGAGTTCTGTCAATGGCTACTAGCCAGGATGGTTTATATTTTGCCTTCACAGTCAGTGGTAGCACTATTTCTAAATACCTGTAGCTGGAAACCACAGGAGGGAAGATTGCTGCTAGAATCCTGCTTGCAGGTTTCCCATTGAGGCATCTGGTTGGCCACTGTGAGACCAGGATGCTGGACTAGATGGGCTATTGATCTGACCCAGCAGGCTATTATTATTATCTTCCTATATGTCAGGATTCCAAGGAGGGCATCCTTTTCAAGAATCAAAGTGTATCTGCCTGGGATGCTTCCTATTTTGGGGGGAGGGGCGTCAGGGTTCCTCCAAGAGGGGGACCCCCAGACCCCCAGCCTTCCTCCTCGTCCCCACCTCCTTCTCCTCCTCTCTCCCACAAAGTGTCACGCTATGGGTGGGCACCTTGGGCCTCCCCCTGGCCCTCCTCCACAGCCTCATCCCAGAGATTACGCTCCCCCGAGGAACCAAGCCTGCGCCAAGAATTCGTTAATTCCCAAGTAATTAAAAAGCAAGGGCAGGGAAGAAGGGAGGCTGGCAGCCCAAGCACCCTCTGCCCAAGCAAAGCCTGTTGGTTCCCACACAGCCAGTCCAGCTGATTCACAGAACTGCAGGGCATGGTAGGGTGGCAATGATGGAGAGCGAACCCAGGTCTGAGTTGGCCAGGCTGGGGTGGGGCAAGGTGGGGCAAGTCTCGCTTGGTGGCAGAGTTGCCAGGGCTGGCTTGTTTTTCTTCACCAGCCTGACTCCTGTACCTTTAACCACAGCCTTGACACTCAGCAAGTTAGCCGGTGGGCATGTATAGAACCACAGAATTGCAGACTTAGGAAGGGACCCCACTGGACCCCATGGCAGTCCAGCCCCCTGCAATGCAGGAATCGCAGCCAGAGGATCTCTGGCAGGTATTGACCCAACCTATCTTTAAAAGTCTCCAAGGAAGGAGAGTAATGAGCCTCACACCCCAGCTCAGATTATCGCCTTTCCAAATCATAGAATTGTAGAGGAGAGTCCACCTCCTTCTCCAATGAATCCCTCCCACTGTTGAACAGCTCTTGCAAGAAAGGAGGTTCCAAATAAACACCAGGAAGAACATCAGGAGCAGAGAGATACCTCTTCTGTTTGGGTTCCTGCTTGCAGGCTTTCCTTTGGGTTCCAAAGCCCTAAATGGCCTCAGTCCAGTATACCTGAAAGAGCGTCTCCATCCCCATCATTCAGCCCAGACACTGAGGTCCAGTGTCGAGGGCTTTCTGGCAGTTCCCTCGCTGCAAGAAGCCAAGTTACAGGGAACCAGGCAGAGGGCCTTCTTGGTAGTGGCACCCACCCTGTGGAATGCCCTCCCACCAGATGTCAAAGAGAACAACAACTAAAAGACTTTTAGAAGACATCTGAAGGCAGTTTAGGGAAGCTTTTAATGTTTAATAGGCTATTGTATTTCAGTGTTCTGTTGGAAGCTGCCCAGAGTGGCTGGGGAAACCCAGCCAGATGGGTGGCGTATAAATAATAAATCACTAGTATTATTATTATTCCATCTGGTTGGCCCCTGTGAGAACAGGATGCTGGACCAATAGACCATTGGCCTGGTCCAGTGGGCTCTTCTTATGATCTTAAGTCCTTGGCTGTCCTGCATTGGTGACAAGGCAGGCTTCCCCTGCCAATTCTCTACACAGTACCACCAGGCAAGCTCCGCCCTGGGTCAACCTGTCTGCCTTGAATGCCAAGGTGGCTGATTCAATATTTACCTTTTGTCATTTGGAGATAAGAATTCCCCAGGCAAATAGATGTCACTGCCCCAAATACCTCAGGTGACCCATCGGAGCAGCTGGCAAGCTGCCCTGCGGAACAACCAGGGGTGGCGCTGCTGTTCCTCCTTGCTCTCTCAACAACCATGGCAAGGGTGGCGTGGACTGGGCAGGCGGAAATGCGTGATCCTCAAGATTAGGACACCGGTTGGTAGGTTTTTCCTAACAGGTGAACAGCGGTCCCAAGTATCTCGGAGATGTTGGAGATTAGAAGCTCAGCTACCCAGTTTTACTTGAGATACTTGATTCAAGTCATGGGGGGGGAGAGAGAGAGAGGGAACTGCAGGAAGAAGTCAGCACCCCTGATTTCGTTTGCTTTCAAGACATCTACTTGTAGACCACAAGAACACAAATGCAGGTTTGGAAGTTGTGTGAGCACTAAGGGGAACCCTTTATAGCTGGGAGTGGTGGTCATTTATTTGCTTGCTTATTTATTTATTTCCCGCCTTTTCCTCCAAAGAGTTTGAGGTGACATCCATGGTTCCTATTAGAACAACAGAACTGCAGACTTGAAAGGGATTCCAAAGGTCATTTAGTCCAACCCACTGCAATGCAGGAATCGCAGATAAAGCATCCCTGCCAGATGGCCATCCAGCCTCTTGAGGAAGTCTGTCCCACTATCAAACAGCTCTTACCTTCAGAAAGTTCTTCCCAATGTTCGGTCGCAATCTCCTCCTTTGCCTTTTGGGATCCATTGGTTCAGGTCATCAACCCATTAAGCAGCTTGCTCCATCTTCCATTTGACTGGCCTTTAGATATTTGAAGGTTGCTATCAGATTGCCTCCTAAGTCTTCTCTTTTCCAGGCTAAGCCTACTCAATTCCCTCGTCCCTTCCTCATAAGGCTTAGTTTCTCAACTCTTCATCACCTTGGTCACCCTCTTCTGCACATCTTCCAGCTTTTCAATCTCACCTTGGTCACCCTCTTCTGCACATCTTCCAGCTTTTCAATCTCTTTCTTAAACTGTGGTTCCCAGAATGGGACACGGGACTCCAGGTGGGGTCTGACCAAGGCAGAAAAGAGAGGTACTCTTTCTTCCCTGGACTTCTGCACATGCAGCCTAGAATTGCATTAGCTTTTCTTTCTTTTTTGCTGCTGCTGCATCACACTATTGACTCACGTTAAACTTGTGGCCTACTAAGAAGACCCTGAAATCCTTTTCACATGGACTGCTGTCAATCAAACATAAATGTAATTTGCAGAACATTCTTTTTTTCTTGGTAATCATAATATTCATAAACTCATAAAACACATGCATTACACAATGAAAATAATAACTTTTGTTTAACAGCAACAAGAATTCTGGATATACGGCAGCTGCAAGTCTCTTCTTATACCTTAAGTCTTAATGGAGTTTGATTAACTTTTTTTTATTAAGCAGCAACAGTTTTTATTTATGCAGGCCCCGCGATCAGTCATATTGATCCATAATACTAGCAAATGCATACCTCTGTGTTTCACTATGAAATTAGGAAAGTTAGAAATATCAGATTAATAGGTAATGATGCAATCTAAAAAAAATTAAATGTATGTTTTATGCATGAAGCAAAATAATCTACAGTAGCATTGTAACCAATTTCTTCAGCACTCACATTTTTAGTAGAGAATGTTGCAAGATTTGAAATGACCAACCTTCAGCCCATGGGTTCTAGTCTTATGAGAGAGGGAGAGAAACTTTTCTCTATCCACTTTTCTCCATGTCGTGCTCTGAACATTCATCAAGTCTTGTCTAACTTGCTTTTTCTCTGTACCAGCCTTTCTCAACCTGTGGGTCCCCAGATGTTGTTGAACTACAACTCCCATCACCCCTAGCTAGCAAGGCCAACAATATCTGGGGACCCACAGGTTGAGAACCGCTGCAACTAAAATGTCACAAATGCTGCAACCTTTCCTCATAGATGAATACCCTCCTTCCCCTCGCCTTTTCCTGAACCTTTTTTCCAGCTCCTTTTTGACGTGAGGCAACCAGAACCGCACACAAGATTCCAAACATGGCCGCACCATAGATTTCAGTGAGGTTAGCTCCTGAGTATACGTGCATAAAGCCAGGCTAAAAGTCAAGACAGAGTGGAACTTCAGACCAACCAGTGGGGCTGTGATTATGTCAGGATTTGAATCAAGGTCTCCCATGGGATCACCTTGGGTGGGGGGAAATGTAGCAGCGACAAGACTCAGCTTTGGGGTGTTGATCCTTATCAGAAATGTCTGAGGCCCTGCAGAAGCTGTGGGGAGGAATGTTTATCCGGTGTAAGGGCTACTGTGTGTGCTGATCTGCCAAGGAGGGGAGTGAACAAAGGCTTCCTTTATATTTCTGAGATCAGTTCATTACTGACGTTAAGTAGGTTTCAACAACAACAAACAGAAGACAAAGGAGTTTGAACAATGCCCCCGGAGCACCACTCAGCTAATTAGTGTCAGAAAATATCCCGCATTCCCGCAAAGCATGAAGCCACTGGGCCCTTTCCGACATTCGACTGTTCCAGTTACCGGAGGACAATGAATTTTGCTTTCCCCCACCTCACCCCAACACTAACAAGCATCTCTCTTCCCGGATGACGTAAGGTGTCATTCTCAACAAGATGGTGGGCAAGCAGTGGATTGGATCCAGCATCAGTCTGACTCAGAGTAGGCCCAAAGTGGAGGAGGAGAATGTGGTTGGATACAACCCAATATCTGCAGTGCATGCAACCCTATGGTGCATCTATTGATGGCTGGCCCGAGACATTTTGGTGCCTGAGGTGTTATAAGAATTTTAAGGTCTTAGATATATAATAAATGTTCATAAATGTGCCAAGGAAACATAAATATATAAACCACATGCCTGAAGCAGCTTAGGAAGACAGTCCTGAAACCATTTTGACTCCCAAGCTAACCAAATGTTTCTCTGCAAGGAGGGAGGAGGTGGAAAAACCTTCTTTGTTACAGGAATTGGGTAATCACCATTTCAAAGGAATGGGCAGACTACCAGGAAAGGTAATCAGATAAGGCATTATCAGATAAACTGGCAGACAGGAAAAACAACAACATTCAAATTTCTGTTGTAGACCACCTTTTCTGTGACCTAGGTATGATGTTTGTGGGGTGGTGGTCTTGGGTTACACCCCTTCTGTGATTTAGGTATGATGTATGGAGGGGTGGTCTTGAGCTCCAGGGCAGGGAATTTAAAATATCTATATAAGGGCAGGCACACCTTTGTTCTGGGTCCTCTTCTGTCCTCCTGTGTGAGGGGAGCACCCTGTTGCAACAGGTCAATAAAGATCAGGCTTACTAGCTGCTTTGCTTCTCAATATTCTCTGGTTGGCCTCTGTTATTTTCTCCTACCAATAGGGAACCCACATAAGGACTCTATATGGGCTCTTGGATACCCCATAAGGGGGGGGGGGGAGGCAGATTTTATTTACAACAGAGGCAAACCACAAAATGGCACCTCCCTTGCCCAGCCAGGAAAGAAGGAGGGAATGAAGATCTATAGTTCAGCTGGTAGAGCATGAAACTCTTAATCTCAATGTTTGAGCTGCACATTGGGCGAAAGATTCCTGCATTGCAGGGTGTTGCATTAAATGAACCTCGTGTTCCTTTCCAACTTTATGATTCTATTATCGATTCAGGGGTGTAGAAGGGGGGCGGGGGGGCGGTCCGCCCCGAGTGTCATCCATGAGGGGGGTGACAAAAAGGCACGCCGCGGGGGGCTCACCCCTTCAACCCCGTGTGCGGTGGCTTGGCCACGCATGGCAGATGGCCCCGCTGCTGCCACGCCCTGTTTCTGCAGAGATCAGCTGGGCAAGACATGTGGCGTCGAGCTCAGGGAAAGTGGGTGTGGCTTGGGGAAAACGAACCCCTGGGCTAATGAGGAGGTTTGGCACGCTAGATTGGGCCTGTGAGCTGGACTTTTCCCACCTTGGAGCTGTAGAGTTGCCTGCCGCTACATCACCACAGCCCAGTGGCGTAGCGTGGGGGGTGCAGGGGGGGGCGGCCGCACCGGGCGCAACATCTGGGGGTTAGGGTTAGGGGCGCAAATCCACAGGTTACGGGGTGCAAATTACTTGCCTTGCCCCGGGTGCTGACAACCCACGCTACGCCACTGCCACAGCCACCCAAATAGCGCCCCCTTCAGGTATATTCCGCAGTCATTTGTGCTCCACCCACAAATGAATGAACTAGCCTCATACTCTAAGCAGGGGAAAAGGGGGCAAACTTCCCAGAAGATCCTGGGGCGCAGTTTTGGGCCTCACCCCCAGATCTTCAGCGTCATGAGTTTTTGAGCTTCTCCTGACCCCAGGGGGGGAAATGTCACAGCGCTGCAGCGACATTCCCCAGCTGCAAGGCAAACAAGGAGCGGAAACCTGTTGCATTCTTAGGATTATCTCATTTCTAGTCTCAGGAAGCTTTGCCAGCAGACCAGAGGGTTGTCACAGATGCCCTGGGGGGCTGACGGTAACCTTTTGAAATCAGGACATTTTGTTTGCCATGCACTTCCTCGTCTAGTCCCCGACCCCTGCAGAGAGGAGGCTAGAGCACCGGCCTCAGAAATGGACAAATTTCTCGGATTCGGTTTCATCCCCCTCCATTTTTCTGTTTTTCCCTTTCTTCAATTCAGTTCCCTATATTTCTGCAGCAATTTGTGATTCGAACAAACACTCAGGAAAATTTGTGGGCATTTTCATGGCATTCCTTGCGTTGCAGGGGGTTGGACTACTGGATGATAACTAGTCAACATTGCATGGAAACATGCATACATTAGGTAAAATGCACCCAAAAATGTGCTGAAATGTTCATGTGAATTTTAAAAATATATATGATGCAAATGTATGCAGCAAACTGATTTGAAGCATGGAAAAATTAGAAATTGAGAAACCAAAATTGACAGATTCCCCCCTCCCCCCCAGTAAAGGCTGCAGCTCTGCCTCACCAATGTTTTGTAATTATGGGATTTGCTTCCATAAAGTCCAAACCTGAGCAAGTTTTGGGAAGCATTTGCTAGAATTGCTTGTAGACTTGCCTCGGTTTGTGGCACAGAGGCAAGGAGGAAATCCCATGAGACAATAACTTTGTTCTATTTTACAGATCCCTCGTTCAAGCCTTTGCATGAACCTCCCCACCCCAAACACACACTGCTTCGAAATGCCTAGCAATGCATGTTGCCTCCTCGCCCCGTAATCCATGAACCAAATTCCTAGCAGTCCATGAATTTATATGAATACATTTGACTATTTTTGTCCTAATATACGAGAGGTCCTCCTTCACTGCCAGACATGAGATTGTCCAGAGCCAGTGTCCTTATCTGTAAAACGCCACTATTTTTGGATCCCTCTGAGAGCGATGGGATGGAACGGAAGAACATTTTGAACAGACCAGACCACTGAAAAAGCTGCTGTTTGATTTGTGGCTTCGACTTTGGTTTGGTGCCTTCGTAATAAACATGACCCCCAACGCTGGACAAACAAACCCAGGGAACATGATTGTCACATGCCTGTTCCTAGGCCACAGATCTCTGCATGATCAACACTTGCTCCCGCCTCTGGCATGCTGCCCACAGTCCTTCACTGCTTGCTGGTGTCCCTGGCGGCCCCGACACAAAGTCCACAGGATTGTGCTGGCAGAGAGAGAGGCCCACCCTTGGAAATGTAGCTCACAAACATGGAGTAGCAGCAGAAAAATACACTGATCTAAGAAAAGTCAGGAGACAGCAGCCACGAAATTAAAAGATGGCTGCTTCTTGGTAGAAAAGCAATGACAAACCTAGACAGCATCTTAAAAAGTAGAAACATCACCTTGCCAACAAAGGTCTGTATAGTAAAAGCTATGGTTTTCCCAGTAGTGATGTATGGAAGTGAGAGCATAAAGAAGGCTGATCGCCGAAAAATTGATGCTTTTGAATTATGGTGCTGGAGGAGACTCTTGAGAGTCCCATGGACTGCAAGAAGATCAAACCTCTCCATTCTTAAGGAAATCAGCCCTGAGTGCTCACTGGAAGGACAGATCGTGAAGTTGAGGCTCCAATACTTTAGCCACCTCATGAGAAGAGAAGACTCCCTGGAAAAGACCCTGATGCTGGGAAAGATGGAGGGCACAAGGAGAAGGGGATGACAGAGGACGAGATGGTTGGACAGTGTTCTCGAAGCTACAAACATGAGTTTGTCCAAACTGCGGGAGGTAGTGGAAGACAGGAGTGCCTGGCGTGCTCTGGTCCATGGGGTCACGAAGAGTCGGACACGACTAAACAACTGAACAACAACAACAAAGAAAAGCCTGCTGGATTGGGCCAAAGGGGGCCTATCGACTCCTGCACCTTCTTCTCAACAGCAGCCAACCAGATGCCACCGTGAGAAACCAGCAAGCAGGATTTGACCACATGAACAAATCTCTCCCCTCCTGAGGTTTCCAGCATATGGTATTCAGAAGCATGGCTGCCTACAGCTGTGGAGGCTGAGGAAAGACCCTCCAAGTGTCCCTATTTTCCAAGGACAGCCCCAGATTTACATAATTCGTCCTGGTTTCTTATTTGACCTTGGAATGTCCCTCTTTTCCTTAGAACGTCCCTATTTTCATCAGAGAAACGTTGGAGGGTATGGAGTTATGTGACCCCCCCCCCCTGAGCCAAGGAGATAAGCAACTATACAACCTTTAGAAGACCTCTGAAGGCAGACCTGTATGGGGAAGTTTTTCAATGTTTAACGTGTGTGTGTGTGTGTGTGTTGAAAGCCACCCATAGTGGCTGGGGCAACCCAATCAGATGGGTGGGGTATAAATAAAATCATTATTATGATTATTATGGAATAGGACGTCTGCTCCGGTTCGCCAGAAGCGGCTTAGTCATGCTGGCCACATGACGCGGAAGCTGTACGCCGGCTTCCTCGGCCAATAAGGTGAGATGAGCGCCGCAACCTCAGAGAGCATAGCCACCGTCCTAAAGTCACCACAGTCTCCAATGACCTTCATTCCAGGGAGCTGAATGTTGGGTAAGAGTGTGTTAAGATTTCTCCGTTAACAAGTGGAGTCTCCCACCACTTGGAGATGTGAGCAACAGTGGTTTTACAGGAGATTTTCTCCTCCCGCCCCCCATATTAAATATTGAGACAATTTGCACCTTTCCCTGGCAAGTCAGGACAATTATAGTCCGTGAAGGGCCAGCGGCTTCTCAACCAACTACCTGGCTTGAGTGTCGTCTCCTCCTTAGATGTGAAAGGAGCTGTCTCCTCGGCTGTCGGCTGTCCTGACACGCCAAGGAATGATGTAATGCCTCGTGCAGCTGGGGAAATCCACTTGGGCTGCTCCGCTAGAGAAAAGCTGTGTCACAGAGAACACCCTTCCTGCGAGCTATTGGCAAGTTAGATAGAAGAAGCCAAGCAGGCCTGCTTGCCTGATCACGAAACCCCAAGCTCATTATGATCCAAGGAGAGCTGTTCCACCCCATCTGATGGCCAACCATCTGCAGTGCAACAGGGGACCAGACACAGTAGCAAAAGGAACCATAAGGACATCAGAAGAGTCCTGCTGGATCAGGCCAATGGTCCATCTACTCCAGTATCCTCTTCTCAGGCCCTCCAAGTGTCCCTATTTTCCAGGGACAGTCTCGGATTTACAGAAGCCATCCCAGTTTCTGATTTGATCCCAGAATGTCCTGCTTTTCCTTAGTAAAGGGACTCCTGACCATGAGGTCCAGTCGTGTCCGACTCTGGGGTTGCAGTGCTCATCTCGCTTTATTGGCTGAGGGAGCCGGTGTACAGCTTCCGGGTCATGTGGCCAGCAGGACTAAGCCACTTCTGGTGAACCAGAGCAGTGCCGTTTACCTTCCCGCCAGAGCGGTACCTATTTATCTACTTGCACTTTGACGTGCTTTTGAACTGCTAGGTTGGCAGGAGCTGAGACAGAGCAACGGGAGCTCACCCTGCCACGGGGATTCGAACTGCTGACCTTCTGATCGGCAAGTCCTAGGCTCTGTGGTTTAACCTGTCCCTATTTTCATTGGCAAAGTATTGGAGGGTATGGTAGGATGTCCCTATTTTCAACTGAAAAATGTTGGAGTTATGTGACCCCCAAACCAAGGAGATAAGTAACTATAAAACATTTAGAAGACTTCTGAAGGCAGGTTTTTAAAAATGTTTTCATCAGTGCTATTTTTCTGGAAAAAGAGGTGCCGGAACTCACCATGAATGCCTCCCTTGTTTTCTTATAATTAGGGTTGCCGTATTCCCAAAAATGAAAATCCAGACAAAGTTGTTGAGCATCTCCCCCCCCCAAAAAAAAACCCCTCACACATATTTTGGGGCTTTTCTGGGAATTTTTTTTAGCATCCTGCTTGACATACACCCTGGTTTTCCCAGACATTTTGCTGATTCACCGATAATCTGCCTGGATGCCATTTTCAAGCCTGATTCCCGGATGCGTCCAGGAAAACCCAGACATATGGCAGCCCTACTTATAATGGCAATGGTACCCACCTGAGAGACACCAGAAATGAGTTCCAGTGAGTTCTGTCTGGAAAAAAAGCCCTTGTTTTTATATACAGTGGTACCTCGGGTTACATACGCTTCAGGTTACATAGGCTTCAGGTTACAGACTCCGCTAACCCAGAAATAGTACCTCGGGTTAAGAACTTTGCTTCAGGATGAGGACAGAAATTGTGCTCCTGCGGCGCGGCAGGCCCCATTAGTTAAAGTGGTGCTTCAGGTTAAGAACGGGCCTCCGGAATGAATTAAGTACTTAACCCGAGGTGCCACTGTATGTTGGAAGCTGCGCAGAGTGACTGTGGCAACCCAGTCAGATGGGCAGGGAATAGATGTTGTTGTTACTGTTCAATAGGATACCCCTCTTTCCATCAGAGAAATGTTGGAGGGTTTGTGTTCTCACAGTGGCCAACCAGATGCCCCCGTGGGAAACCCTCCAGCAGGATCTGAGCACAAGAGCCCTCTCCCCAACTGGGATTCAGAAGCATTGCTGCCTCCAACTGGGGAGCGCAGAGCGTAGGCATCATACCTAGTGGCCAACGCTAGCCTTATCCTATTGTTGAATAACAGAGAGGGGCGGTGTTATCCTCCAGGAAGGAACTGTGGCTCATTTAGCCGATGTGAGCTGCCTAAACTGGGGAATTAGGCCCTTCCCGCCCCACAGCCCCCAGCTGACCAGTTTTACTAAATCCCCCATCCCAAGGACAACACAAACACCACCACCAACGCCACTTTCTCCCCCAAAAAGCAGCTCAGCTCCCGGCCTCCATGTCATGCGCTTCTCTGCGCATGGATGCTGACCTTTCTCAGTAATGCCAAGCTGGGGCTAAAGTGCTTAGCCGATTATGCACAGGGATAAAAAAGAAAGGCTGAGGGAGGGGGTGGTATTTGTGCAATTAGCTCGTTTCCCAAGTGGGGTGGGGTCCAGTTTTAGCGGTAATTCCAGACAGTTTTTGCAACAGCAAGGGAAGCAAAGCCAAGCTTCGCCAGAAAATTGCTTTTGTGTTCTCTACTCTACCCCTTTTCTCTGGCCTGGGTTGATTCAGAGCATCGCCTCTTAGATCGTGGGTCCTCTGACTGTCCCTGTTGGGACTGAGCTCTCTGGGAGTTTTGCGTTCCCTTGTTTTTATAAAAAAGATTCCATGTGCAGGATCAGCTCGTAAAGTTATTCATTTCGGGGAGATGCTGGGGGTGAATTATTAACATGCTCTTAAGGCATGCCAGTGATGCCCCAGACTTCTCTTGGGTCCTCTCCTCTGCTAAGGCAGGGGTGGGGACCCTCAGGGTGAATGTGCCCCCCAGTGCTGGCTGGCCGGCCCTCCAGATGTTTGCCAGGTTACACGCCCTCTCCAGCTGTACTCCCACTGGTCTGGCTTCTTCCATGTCTTGGGTGCTGGAATGTACACCCATAAACCCCAATTGTGCCACTTGCCCACCTGGACGGAGGGTCGAGATGGGTGTCCGGGCAAGTGTTAAAGGGACACGGGTGGCACTGTGGTCTAAACCACTGAGCCTCTTGGGCTTGCCAATCGGAAGGTCGGCGGTTCGAATCCCCGCGATGGAGTGAGCTCCCATTGCTCTGTCCCAGCTCCTGCCAACCTAGCAGTTCAAAAGCACGCCAGTGCAAGTAGATAAATAGGTAAAACTGTGGCAGGAAGGTAAATGGTGTTTCCATGTGCTCTGGTTTCTGTCATGGTGTTCCATTGCACCAGAAGCAGTTTAGTCATGCTGGCCACATGGCCCGGGAAGCTGTCTGTGGACAAACGCCAGCTCTCTCGGCTTGAAAATGAGAGGAGTGCCGCAACCCCATAGTCGCTTTTGACTGGACTTAACCGTCCAGGGGTCCTTTACCTTACCTTTACCTTTACCTGGCAAGTGTGTTTCAGGACCGGAATAGTGAACCAAAGCCAACCATTGCATTCACTGCTCTGCCTAGTTTTACCCCTGGCATGTGGAAGGTTGTCCAGAAGGAAATGTGACCCTTGTGTCTTTCGATATAAAATTGATTGGCTGTGTTCCTGTAGAGCTTGGCTCTAGTTTGGAGTCATGCAAACACACACTAGCATATGCAACATTGCGCTGGGCTGCTTCTCTTTCTTTCCTTCCATCCTCCTTCCTGTATCACTAGGAGTTGGTCCCTTCCAACTCTGTGGTTCTATGATTCCCTCCCATAACTGCGCTGGATCAGACGATACTCTTTTCCATCGCTCCCTTATGGTGTGAGAATGCCCTTCTCGTTCCCAACCACACAGTGTGCCTTCCCCACCATTTGGGGAGGGCCATATCTTAAAATGTGCATGCGCACAATCTTATGAATTCTTGTATTCTCCTAGTCTCTGAGCATGTCTCAGACTCCAGGGGTGTTTGTGCTTCTCCAGGGTTCAGTTTCCTCTGAATAAAGGTCTACGGAGATTGTGGCATTGTTAGGAAATATGGTATTTACACATATACGCAACCTGAGCATAGGATGGAGGGGCTCACAGCATTAACACCCTGGCAGATCTTACAAATTCAGCTGTTGGGTCCAGCGCAAAGTGTGTCCCCAGCTTCTAGCATCGGTATTTCTCTTGCACAGCCTTCTAGGGCCTATTTTGTTTCCAAACTAGGTCCAGGTAGCTCTAGAAATAGAGGACTGTTCTCTGCAAAGCAGAGTGAAGGGACACCCTCACCAGAGTCCTTACTGATGTGTAATGGGAGGCGAGGAAGTGCCCAGCAATGACCAGAGTTCCATTTGAAGTGCACAAGAGTGTTGCTATTTTAACCACTGGGACGTGAATCAAGTTAAATTTAATCTGCTGCCAGACCCTTATCACTCTCCTGAAGAGCTTAAGAGTCACCATAACATGAGGACTCCAAGGCATCCATTGAAGCTGATTCAGGGCAGATAAAATGAAGTCCTTCATGCATGACATAGTTAATCTATGGAACTCACTTCCACAGGGAGCAGTGATGGCTATCAGCCTCGATGACTGTAAAAGAGGGTTGGACCAATTCATGCAGGAGATGGCTACTGATGGCTACTAGCCACAACGGCTATGCTCTGCCCTCCACAGTTGGAGGCAGCGATGCTTCTGAATCCTAGTTGCTGGAAACCACAGGAGGGGAGAGGGTTCTGGGGCTCAAATCCTGCTTGCAGGCTTCGCACTGGGTCACCTGGCTGGCTGCTGAGAGAACAGGCTGCTGGACTAGATGGGCCATTGGCCTGATCCAGCAGGCTCTCCTTGCGTTCTTATGTCTATAGCAGAAGAAATATGTGCTAAAACACCGATCGATTTCCTCTTCTTGAAAAACAATTGCACACTGATGTGGAATTTCAGTTAGCAAGGGGCTAATGAGACTCTTTCCTTAATTACCCATGTAGGGAGCACACAGGAGATCTCTAAGCGATGGTAAATTTAAACTCTCCTCTCAGAGGAAGCTTTGCCGGGAAAGTACAGCGGCTCCGTTTTGGGAGCAGAGCCTCTGTTCTCAGGAGAGAGACCCAAGGATGTTCTCTCTCTCTCCACACAACCTGGATCAACCTTTTTCTAATTAGCTGTAATCCCAGCGGGGGATTGTTTTTCCCCCTCCCCTTTTCCCCATCCTGGGCATTAAAATTTTTGGCCCTGTGCCTCAGCCGCAACCTGATTGAAGGAGACATTCCGAGGGCTTTCGGGTGCCAAACTTCTTGCCCCTTTCAGGAATGCACCTTTTTGGAAGTCCAGCGACAGGCAGACTGGAAAGTTACAAGAGGGGGTTGTGGCAGCGAGATACCTGGGGGGCGGATGAGCAGCAGGGCACGAAAACACAGCAATTTATTTGTTTGTTTCATTTCTATACCACCTTTCCTCCAATAATCTCAAGGCGGCAAATGTGGGAGCTTCATGGCCAAGTTGGGGTTTTGAGGCCTAGTCTCCCAACTAGTCTGACACCCCTTTACTACGTCACACTGGCTCTCCTATTTTACTATGTAGCTCTCTATCCAAATAATTCACACTGTTTTTGCACACGTTTGTGAAAAGTGTGCGTTCAAATGCAGGTATCTCTGCAAATGACATACAGAGATGCACTACTTTGGGGAAAATTGCTCAAACAAAATGTGTCTATTATGTGCGTGAAAATGCTGACAAGTTTTGTGAGAGACTTTTATTCTAGACAAAAAATGGGGAGCAGGGAACTGGCCCAAGTCACCCAGAGTGAGCTTCGTGACTGAGTGTAGACTTGAACTCAGACCGCCCAAGTGCTAGTCCAACACTCTAGCCACTACCCCACACTGAAAACCTGGCAATGACCCGGACACAAAGTTGGAGGCTATAGAGTAATTCACTAAATCAATTCACTGAGTTCCTGACTCTGAGCCTGGTGTTCAGGGGGCCACTGGACTCAAGGCCTATGGGGTGGGCAGGCACCCCCTGAACCAGCAGAGTTAGGACCCCCACAGATGCCTTGTCCTGGGCCCAAGTGCTCTGGGTCCCAAAAGGGGAGTGCAGCCCATGGAAGGTGGATCAGAAGCAGAGGTTGTGGTGCATGCATCTCAAGATGGGTATGGTTAGGCTGGAGAAGAAAAAGGAGAGCCACCCTCAAATAGCTGAAGAGGGAAGATGGAGCAAGCTTGTTTTGTGATGCTCCAGTGGATTTGAGTGACAAGAAATGGTTTTCCTGATGGTGTTTCCTGCTTGGCAGGGGGTTGGACTCGATGGCCCTTGTGATCTCTTCCAACTCTATGATTCTATGATTCTATGAAAGGAGATTCTGACCAAACATTAGGAAGACCTTTCTGACAGCAAGAGCATTCACCAGTGGAATGAACGACCCCAGGAGGTGGTGAACTCTCATTCCTTGGAGGTTGTTAAGCAGAGGATGGGTGGCCATTTGCCTGAGATTCTTTAGCTGCGATTCCTGCATTGCAGCAGATTGAACTAAATGACGCTTGGGGTCCCTATCAATCCTATGAACCAGCTTACTTGAGAGATCGTCTTATCCCTTCTACAGCCAGTAGTTTGTTGCAGTGTGAGAGAGTGTGTCTTCTGCAAGTTCTAAAGATCTCAGAAGCTCACTCTGCAGTAACTCAAAGGGCTTTTTAGTGTGGCTGACCCTGTGGAATAGCATTCCTGTCAAGACACAATGAGACTCTCTTGAAGATTTGAACATGAAACATGAACATGAATGTTTGAACATGAAACGAAAGAACAGGGCTCTTCAAGAGATGTGCCGTGTTTGAAATCATATGTTTCCTTTTGACTGCTTAAAGTGGTATTGTAATAATAATAATAATAATAATATGATTTATACTCACCCATATTATTTATACCCCACCCATATTATTTATACCCCGACCCACCCACTCCGGGTTGCTTATAGCATATATAAAAACATAGTAAAACATCAAACATAAAAAAACTTCTTTAAATGCATTGTAGGGACGTGTCCTGAAATTAATGGACATGATTCAGTTAGGCCCCTCAGTTTTAATGGGTTATCTCTGAGTAGGACTTACTTGGACCACACATACCCCAGCTCCCAAGGGTTCTCTCCAACTTGTGAAAGCTCATCAGAGTTGGGTTTCCAACTCAGAGTTGCGCTTTCCATTTCCATAACTAGAGCATCAGCACACACACACAGGCCCTATTCCAGGACTCTGCATAGTGAAGAACACTCATGTTGCCTCCTCTGCTCATCTGGACTTTGGATGGTTGTTATGGGAAGAAGCATCCCCTCAAGTAGCCTAAGAAGATAGGAACATAGAAAACTGCCTTATACTGAGTCAGACTGTTGGCCCATCTAGGCTAGCAATGTCTGCACTGACTGGCAGCATCTCCCCTGGGCTCCAGGCAGGCGACATCCCCAGCCAGCCTTGAGGTGCCACTGGGAACTGAATGCAGGGCCTTCTTTAGGCACAGCAGATGCTTCACCGCTGAGCTGTCGTCCTTCCCTGAAAAATAAAGTAAGATTCTAGTCTTCTTGTGTCTGATCAAAGGCTGATTTAAACAGACCTTCCTTAATCTAGCTCATTCTTGCCCACACTGACTGGCAACAGCGGATTGCAGGTGGGGCACATTCCTAGCTCTACCTAGAGATACCACTGGGGATTGAACCTACAACCTTCTGCATGCAAGGAAGATGCTCTGTCACTCATCTCTAGCCCTTAACTTCTACATAACTGTGTTGCTCTCCTGTGGATTTTGAAACACACCCAGAGTAAGGATATCATAAGTGGAGAGCCTTGTTCCTTAAACCTGAATTATGAAGCCTTGCGGTCATTGCACAAAGCTGTTTCTGTCCTGCTTGCTATGAAACCCAATATAGCGACCTGTGCCAGGCTGGGTTGGCACTGCCACATGCAAAGGGCACTCGCTCCGTCTTCCCCTCTGTTGAAAAGGTTGCTGTCCTTCGGCCTGCGCTAGGCAACTGGATCCCCTGCACGCTTTTCCGCCTGTGCAGATGAGACCCGCCGAGGTCGCTCTCTCCTGCAGTTCCTCGCAGCGAAAAATGCAATTAAAGAAAGGAAATTGCACAGAGAGCGAGCCTCAGCTGGAACAATGGAAGCCCGAGCCCTAATGAGCAATTGATTAAATACAAAGCCTGCAAAGATGGAAGGTGCTCTACTCACTACAAAGAAGATGAATGGGAAAGGAGGTCAGGGAGGGGGGAAATCACAGGGCCGGACTGGCCATGAGACAAATGGGACATTTGTCCCGGGCATCAACCCTGTAGGGGGCGCCAATCTGACAAGCCAAGATCCAAGGTTCCCTCTGCTAGGTTCTTGTAGCTGCCTGCCTGGCTACTGCTGCCGCCATTTCCCCCAAAGGGGGGCTCCCTGCCTTTAACATCCGCCATGTGACAGGTGGATATTCAACAGGTTTGCATGCCATGGTGAGGAAAGCTTGGCCTGTTTGATTTCTTCCTGCTAAGATCAAGGAAAGCTTTTCTAGGAATGTGAGCTGGACTCCTGGAAGTGCTTTTTAGGCAGGAGAAAAGAAGGCACAAAGGGATCAGGAGACTGTTTAATGGGCAAAGGATAAAAGTGATAAGCGATCGTGTTTGATTTCATGGAAACAGGTTTGTCGCAATCATGCACACACACACACTCCACCAGGTGACCTGTTTACTGAACATTTCATCCCAATCTGTTTGCACAAAGCTCATTGGAGGTTCGGCTATGTCCAGCCTGTATTCTGATTGGTTTGAGGGGTGGTCATACGACAACAAGCCTTCTTCCTGATTTGCTGATGGGGTCCTCCCTCCCTCCCACCAATCAGTCATTTATCCCACACTTTTTAGAGCATTTTCCTGAAGCAAAAAAGAAAAAAGAAAGCCTGGGTTATTGTTGCTTTCCCCCCTTGCCTGCTTTCAAAGTGGATATCTTCTGCTTAGCTGACAGAGCACTTTAATCCGTTTTAATTGCACACACCTAAATTTCCAAGGATGTGCTTAGAGCCCTCCCACAAAATACATCCTGGAGGCGGCCAATAAAACTGACAAGTAGAGCCTGTGAGAAAGCATTACAAAATCTGAAGGGCTCCTGCTCCAGAGGTGTGGCCCGTTCCAGCATACTCCATTCCACCCTGTGTTAATTTTTAATTTTTTAATTACCGGTACATTTATAGCCCATTTTTTTCCCTCCAAGGAACTCAAGGTGGTACATGCTGTTTCTCCCTCTCCTCATTTAACCCCCTTAACAAGCCTGCAAGGTAGGTTAGGCTGAGAGGCAGTGACTTGCCCAAAGTTGCGTCAGTGAGCTTTGTGGCCAATAAGTAGGGATTTGAACCCAGGTCTCACTCGGGTCCTAATCCAACACTCTAACCACTATACCAGTGGGGGGAGTCAAGAGTCAACCATTTCCCAATAGTCTGTCTCAGCATTTCATACCTGCTTAGCAGGTTTGGTCCATCTTGGGCTGTTTAGAGTTGCTAGATCGTTTTGTTTCTTAACAAAATTTTGTGCTTGGATGGTTCCCCAGAAGCGGCTGATGCCTTTTTCTTCTCTGCAGCTGATGCTGTTTCAACCACGTAAGGATTTGTGCTCGGAGAATGAGTTTGCTATTAGTGTAAATGTTGTCTGCTTACAGTATAAATGATCAAAGCAAACAGGATATGGCACTGGGAGAACATCCATCAGCCTTGACTGCAGGCAGCAGCAGCAACAACAGTGTTGGGTTCTGGTCTGACACCAGATCCCACAGGGCAAGACTGGCCAGCGGCTGTAGCACCACGGACAGAGCCAAGAGGAAATTTGCTCTGAAGGAGGTTGTGAGGAGACTGAGGCTTTTTATGTCTCTGGCCCAGAGTCCCATCAGACTCCACCCCTTTGTGGAGAACTATACCACCCTAAAGGGGGTCAAGCCTCAGGCAACCCTACTCCATTCCAAACTCTCCCTGCAAATCAAGCCAGGTTCAAGGCCCTTGCATTGCATAAGAACAGGAGAAGAGTCCTACTGGATCAGGCCAATGGACCCTCTAGTCCAACACCCTGTTCTTACAGTGGACAACACAATGCCCCAGCAATCAGGATTCGAATACAAGACCCATCTCCCCTCCTGCAGTTTCCAGCACCTGGTCCTCAGAAGCATTGCTGCCTCCAACTGTGGAGGTAGGATAGAGAATTCATTGCTACTAGCCACCGAGAGCCGACTCCTCCATGAATTTGTCTAATCCACTTTTAAAGTCGTTGAAGTTGGTGGCCATTGCTGCCTCCTGCAAGAACAATTTTATATGTAAAAAGCCCAATACGCAGAACTAGACAAGCTTACGGGGAAAATTCGGAACCGGCGAGACCAGAGATTTACCGAGGACTGGAATAAATTTACAGAGTATATTAAGAATATATGTGAAGCTCAATTAACATTTGTAGGTTTTCAAGAAGCTCTGTGATAATAATGGAAAGAAATATTGTTTTATAATAATTGTTAAGATTAATTTGGTTAAAAAAAAACCAAAACAATACAGATGCAAGAAATGTGAACAATTGTGAAAACATGAAAATTTCCAGAAAGGCTGAAGGAAGTCTGAAAGTGGAAAGATTAGAATTGGATGTATAATTCAAATGGAATGGTTTTCATTTATTGTTAAATTTGAAAATTTTATAAATAATTTTTTTTAAAAAAAGCCCGGTCCCGGCTCAATCACCGATATCACCTGCACTGGTTGTTCTCCGAGTTGCTGAATGTTGCTGTGCTATTATCTCCCTTAGTGGGTTGTACAAAATGATATTCTAAGTAATGGAATGTGATATATTGTAATAGTTGAGAGTGGTTTTCTGTTTAATAATTATTTGCTGATAATTTGAGAGTTAATTTTGTTGTGTAACATTGTATTCCAAAAGACTTATTAAATACTGTACCACTTTATTTGATGTAAGGTTTATCTTAAAGTGGTATTTTTTATTGTTTGTACTAAATTAGACTGCTATAGGATGTGTGATCTTGGTTGTATATTTTGTCGTTCATTCAGCTTGTAAACCACCTTGAGTATCGCAATCTAGAAAGAAGGAATTTTACAAATTAAAAGTGAAAAGAAATCAGTGTTTTTATAGGGTAGGGGGCACTGGGGATGAGTTTATAGAACTGAGGGGGCAGTGACCCCCCCCCAGCAGTTTGGTAAGCAGTGGGGTTAGCTCACTCCCTATGGCCACTTTTAGGATGGGAGGGTTAGGCTTTCCACTTCTCCACCCCTTCCCTTCTTCCAGAATTTATGCATAAAAGCATCTGCTAGGAATCAAGGTGGCAACTCAGCCCATTTTGGAGAGAGAGAGAGAGAGTGGGGAGATTTGTACCAACAGTGACAGAAGGGGAAAAAATGGGGCATCAGCCTTGGGCAATTGGCAGGTGCAGGATTCCAACCCCACCCCTCAGGCCCAGTGGAAAATGTGGCATCTGTTGGAGGATTAGGCAAGCATTCCCAGTTGCAGGAGCTCATTCAGGTTTTTAAAAATTTATTTTCCTTCCACGTGGTTGATCATATTTGCTGCTTTCCCTCAGCATCCTTTCCAGTTCAGCAACTGCCGTGCGGCGGTCCACAGTGAAGCAAGAGGGCTCCGGACTGTGCAAATTTATTAATTCACACAAAGCCCGAGGGACGGGGCGTGGAGGGAGACAGGCCTGGTGCATTGCAAGGTGGGTGGGTGGTTGTGTCACTGCAACAAAGGGAGCTGCCTTATGTCTAGTCAAAAGATTGGTCCATTTAACTCTGTAGTGTCTACAGTGACTGGCAGGAGCTCACCAGATCTTTGCCCAGGAGGCCAGGAAAAAAACCACCCAATTTTATCCCTCTGCCTTCCATAAAGGTTTGATCTGCAGAAATCAGGAGGTGAATTTTATTAGGAACAGAGGAAGTCAGACCATTGGGATCCAATTGGCACAGTACAGTGGTACCTCGGGTTAAGTACTTAATTCGTTCCGGAGGTCCGTTCTTAACCTGAAACTGTTCTTAACCTGAAGCACCACTTTAGCTAATGGGGCCTCCCGCTGCCGCCGCTCCGCCGCTGCATGATTTCTGTTCTCATCCTGAAGCAAAGTTCTTAACCTGAAGCACTATTTCTGGGTTAGCGGAGTCTGTAACCTGAAGCGTATGTAACCTGAAGTGTATGTAACCCAAGGTACCACTGTATTGGCTACTCTGTTTGGCAGCCACTCTCGAGGGTTTCAGAGAAGGAGTCTCTCCTAGCCCTGCCTGCAGATGCCAGGGTCTAAACCTGGGACCTTCTGCATGCAAGACAGAAGCTCTACCATTGAACTATGGTCACGCATTGGTAAGAACTTTCTGAGGGAAAGCAACCATTCAAAAGTGTAAGGGACTACCAGGGAAGATGGTTTTTCAACAGAAGTTGGAGGGCTGTCTGCCATGGGATTCTTTAGCTGCACTTTCTTCTTGTAATTGTGCTGTTTCGTTTATTTTTTTAGTTGTTTTGCTGAGGGTGCTTTATGGATCGTAATTACTTTACTGACGATTTGTTAATTGTGCTATATGATTTGTGCTGCATTTGAGATGTTCTATTTTGTTGTTCATCATCATCATAAACTTTATTGCGCTAGCCAAAGGCCATGGCATCATTCACAAAAGAAACACAAAGAAAAACAACAATAACGATAAAAACATCAGGCACTGCAAGTACAATAAACCACGGTCACTTCTCCTAGAAATTATTTGTTGCATACGATACAATAGCAGGGGGTTCTCAGATAGAATGTGCCAGCTTAAATGTCCGAATCACCTTTCCAATTGACCGCTATTTTATCTAGTTCTTTTCTCCTGATCTTCTTAGCTGCCAATGCATATAGTGCTACTTTATAAGTTACGAAGTCATCAGTATCACTCAGCAGCCATTTCACCCTTTCCGCCCTGTTCGAGTGTGTTCCATTCCTAAGCAGGGGTTTTATAAATTGGTCTCTTGGTTCAATACAGTCATAGGTAAAGGTAAAGGGGACCCTTGACCATTAGTTCCGGTCGTGACCGACTCTGGGGTTGCGGCGCTCATCTCCCTTTATTGACCGAGGGAGCCGGTGTACGGCTTCTGGATCATGTGGCCAGCATGACTAAGCCACTTCTGGAGAACCAGAGCAGCGCACGGAAACGCCATTTACCTTTCTGCTGGAGCAGTACCTATTTATCTACTTGCACTTTGAGGTACTTTCAAACTGCTAGGTTGGGAGTTGTCATACCTTGTGTTAATGTCGCTTCAGGTTGAACTTTTTCAGATTGCGTCCCATGGCGACCTGGAAGTAACACAACAGGTTACTTCAGGGTTTTGCCGCTCATGCATGCGCAGACGCTCAGAATGACGTCACGCGCATGCGCAGACGCGGTGAATCGCGATCCGCACACACACAGACGTGGGTTGCAATCTGCTCATGATGCGAACGGGGCTCCGGAACGGATCCCGTTCGCATCCAGAGGTACCACTGTATATAGCGGGCATTGCAATAAATAGTGGTACAGGTCCTCTACGTAAGGTTGCCCACACAGACAGAGTCTCTCCATGTACCGTACTATTATTGTGTTGTTGTTATTAATTGTTTGTATGCTGCTTAGTGATTCATTCGAATGAAAAGCGGCACAGAGATACAGTATAATAGATCACTCCTATGGTCCCTTCCAACTCTACAATTCAATGATTATATTACCTGGGAGGCTGCTTGTTTCCAGTGACTGGTTGCGTCCCTCTGTATTGTCTTCTGCTGTTTATGCACAAACACAATACAAGCTGGGTTAGTGACAAGTCACACTTTATTCTTGATGAGGCCTGGGAGCCTGCAAATGGTAGGCATTAACTGTTGATGCCAGGCCACGCCTTTGGGCCAGCTCTCCAGGTGCTGGCTTTTTACACAACAAAGAAGCCACTTCTGGAAACCTAGTGGAAGTTTAGGGCTCATTTCCACGTTAATTGTTTCCAAGGGGGGGGGGAATACTTTTGTCACCTACTTAACTTGGGAAATCACAGGGAGGTGGGTTGCATTGAGTTGAGGAAATTTGGGGCAGTATTTAGTGCAAATTTCTCCTAATAAACACATTTTTGTCTAAGGTTTTGACTAATGTGCACATTTTTGCAAGTAATTGCTCCTAATATAATGCACTTTAATATATTATTTTCCCAATATCTTCATTTTTATGCATACTGTAACACAACACATGCATTTTTGTAAACATGGTTCGGTTGGAAAACTGCATTGCAAAATTCAGAAATGGTGATGACTAATGTCAAATAATTCTCTGGCCTCTTTTAAAGTTGGAGAACCAGTGTACAAATGAAGCAATCGGCAGAAATCGGCCAATTTTGTTTTGCATGAGACAGTGAGAGAGCAGCAGTGTGAAGGGTTATTGGCAGTGAAAACACAAGTATGTCTTCTCAAAAGTCATTTGTATTGAATTCAGTGAGGGTTACTGCCAGGTAGCAAGGTTAGGACTGCAGCCCTAGTTCGTGCCTTAGGGATAGGAGGACCTGTCAATTTCACTAAATTTCTAATTTTTCCAATATTGAATTCAGTTTTTCACATTTTGCAGCAATTTGTGGATTTAAAAATCCTCATGAAAAACCTTCCCCATTTAGTACAAATTTCTCCTGATAAACACATTTTTGTCTGCAGTTTTGAATAATGTACACATTTTTGCAAAGAATTGCTCTGAATCTAATGCATTTTTATACATTATTTTCATCAATATCTTCATTTTTATGCACACACAACGTGCATTTTTGGTGACAATATCTCAAGAAGCGGCTGAACCCAAGGCCAAAAAAATGACGAATTCATGCCACGGTCATGTTTCAGTTCTCCAACTCAATTCAAAAAGGGTGTCTAGAATGGAAAACTTGACAAAAATTATCACCCCCACCGAGAAAACTCTTGTGCCAACTTTGAAAGTGATGTCTTGTCAGGTGTCCAAATCCAAAGAAAACAGACAGATAAACCAATTCCCCAAATATAGTGTAAATTTGCAGCTGTGCTTGACAATTTTTTAAAAAGATTTTGTATCTGTGCACTGTTTCCCCCCTCCCAGTGTTTTCTCCTTTATATTTTTATGCTGCCGTTCTTATAAATATGTTTATTAATTACTTATTATGTATTTTTTTTCTTCTTGCTGTAATTGTATTCATGTAACTGCTTTGGTTTTTTATCTTGAATGAATATTTGCGTATTGATATTACGTATTGATATTTGTGTTCTAGGTTGTGTTCTTTGCTATATACTGCCCTTTGATCTTTTAATGAAGGGAAGTGTATGAATTTCATAAATGAATGAAAATGAATAAATGAAGTTACACATGTCTTTGTTCTCTTTCATCCTCTTCTCCTCCCACCCCAAAGAACATAAGAAGAACCTGCAGGATCAGGCCAGGGGCCCATCTAGCCCAGCATCCTGTTCTCACAGTGGTCAAACAGATGCCCCAATGGGAAGACCGCAGGCAGGATTTGAGCGCAAGAGCACTCTCCCCTCCTGTGGTTTCCAGCAACTGGTATTCAGAAACATTGCTGCCTCCCAACCCCATAAATAGATGCCGCTCTGGCGGAAAGGTAAACGGCGTTTCTGTGCGCTGCTCTGGTTTGCCAGAAGCAGCTTAATCATGCTGGCCACATGACCCGGAAGCTGTACGCCGGCTCCCTTGGCCTATAGAGTGAGATGAGTGCTGCAACCCCAGAGTCATCCATGACTAGACCTAATGGTCAGGGGTCCCTTTTTTAAAGTTGTGGGTGAACATATCAGACAACACAGCGATTCTTCAAACAGCTCTTGTTTATTCACAGGCCAGAACAGAACTGAACTGAAGGGTTCAGCCAGCCTGCTTATATAGAGCTCCAGCAAAACGCAACTGTAACAACTTTCTGTAACTATCCAATCACTGAATGTCACTTTCAATCCCTTATTTGCATATGTGGACCTGAGTGAAAACTATCTACAGTATCCCCCTGCTGGCCTAGGGTGAGAACTTCAGTACATAACACCTTTACCTTTTACAAGTTCCCAAACCCAGCAGGTACCTGCAGAATCCCTGACAGGAGCCAGAACAACAGCAATAAGGGGGGGGGCAGACTGTTGTGGTGAGCTCATCCTTTGCATGTTGGAAAGACCTATCTGGCTCTGTCCCCACACACTGCAAACAGACGCCAACTTGCTCTGGGTCCTGGCACATCTTGCAGCCAGCCTCCTCTTGAGCGCTGATTCATGTGAGCACACCCAGGTTGCAGGTCCCATCTGAGAGAGTGTGGTCAGGTTTGGCCATGCTCCATGGCCTGCCCGGGCCTGCAATCCTGCCCCAAGCAGTCAAAGGAGAAGCCAGTCGGAGAAGAAAAAAAGCCTCCTGTTTTCTGGCACACGGTTAGTGTCTCCATCAGCCGTGGCAAAGTTCAGGCATGCTGGTCCTCCAGGCATCCCCCTGCCCTGGTGCCTTCTCTGGAGAGGCTGCGTTGCGGTTTGGGGTGGCACCGCTGGGCTCGTATTGGCAATGTTGCTCCATCGTCATCCAGGGACAGCGGGGCGAAGAGGGCTGATTCCGTCAAGGAGAGAGAGAGAAAGTGGGGAAGCGGTTACAGAGAATTTCACAGGAGAGCGGTTCCCAAGGCTGACTCAGCAGAGCGTAGCCAGCCTACGTGATAGAGAGGACGACACTTTTAACGCTTCTACAAACTGACCATGCTTTTGAGCTGCCCTCAGCAGGAATCAAAAGGGGCACCTCTTGGCAAGGCCTCCTGTGAGGAAGGAATGAAAAGAGGCCCTTCTTGGTTCTTATTTTATTTCATTAATTGATTTTCTATCTCCCTCCCCCCCCCTCCAATGAGCTCAAGGTGGCCTATGTGGTTCTTCTCCCCCTCGGCATTTGATCCCCACAGCAACCCTGTGAGGCAGTGACTGGCCCAAGGTCACACTGCGTGAGTTTCATGGACAAGCAGGGATTTGATCCCTGGTCCTAGTCCGACACCCAAACCTCTAACCACTACACCAGGCATCCCCAATCTGCTGCCCTCCAGATGTTTTGGCATACATCTCCCATGATCCCTAGCAAACAGGACCAGTGGTCAGGGATGATGGGAATTGTAGTCCAAAACATCTGAAGGGATGAAGGTTGGGGATGCCTGTACTACACCATGCTGGCGAGGCCTCCTGTGAGGAAGGCGTCCGTTCCAATGGATGATGATCGCGGTTGGCTTGACTGAACTTATGAAAAAGTCCTGGTAGGATTTACAACAAGAGTAAAACATGGTGTATCCAGTGATAGTCCCTACTCAGAGTAGGTCCACTGAAATTAATGAACATGGCTAACTTAGGTCCATTAATTTCAGTGGGTCTGCTCCAAGTAAAACTTTGGCCACACTCACACCATACATTTAGAACACTATCATGCTATTTTAAACAAACATGGCTTCCCCAAAGGATTCTGGGAGCTGCAGTTTGCTAAGGGTGCAGAGAACTCTTGAGGGACCCTTATTCTTCTCCCAGAGCTACAATTCTCGCAGTTCCCTGTGAAGAGGGATTGTTAAACTACTCCGGAAATTGTAGCTCTGGGAGGGGGTGGTAGAGGGGTCTCTGGACAACTCTCAGCACCCTGAATGAATTTTAACTCCCAGAATTCTTTGGGGGAAGCCATGCCTGTTTAAAATAGTATCATAGCACTTTAAATGTTTCGTGTGGATGTGGCCTGGGTGAAATGCCCGTCACCCCAATTTCTCTGCCCCCCTCAGTGGGGTGGAGAAGTCTGGGAGACACCATTTGCAGACACCTCCTAGTCTTATGAGCACAGTATTAAAATGTGCTTGCTACACACACACACACACACACGTTCTGGGATCTGCTCCTTGATCCAAAATGCTACGCATCAGGGCTTCCCTTGACCCTGAGGGCACTGGGGATTAACTGGCCAGCTGCAGAGTTCATACCCAGCCTGCCTGCCCCTTCTGTCTGCGCCGCTGCCTGTTTTATGAATGGCTTCCCCCAACCATGTTTATTTTACCTTTTCAGAAAAAATATGACCATCACCCTCAGTTATACAAACATGCCTAGAGGGGAGAGGCAGCCTTTCTGTCATTCTAAGCTATCCACTGTGTTATTATAGCTCTGGGCCTGAACAGCTAGCCAGCCACTCCTCCTGTCTAGGGATGGATTATTTGGGGGGCAGGAGGCTAATAATTAAATATGCTTTGCCCACCCCCACCCCAGTTTAGCTTATTCCACTGTCAGCATAGGAGCAATCGGTGGCTCGCTTTAAGCTCACATACGCAGTCAGGTGTGGGTCAAGCAGGAGTGCTTTGGAGGAAACTGCCTACCGAGAGTCAGTCAAGTTTATTGTATGTAGCCAAAGGCCTTCACAAGCAATAAAATACAAAATATCCAAAGCAATGCATAAGGCTTATGAGGGATGGTTGAGGGAGCTGGGTATGTTTATTTAGCCCGGAGAAGAGAAGACTGAGAGGTGATATGAGAGACACCTACAAATACCTAAAGGGCTGCCCCATGGAAGATGGAGCAAGGTTGTTTTCTGTTGCTCCAGAGGGCAGGAATTGAACTAATGCATTCAAATGACAAGGAAAGAGATTCCAACTCAACTTCAGGAAGAACTTTCTGATGGCAAGAGCTGCTCAGCAATGGACTGGACTCCCTCAGAAGGACTCTCCTTCAGTGGAGGCTTTGAGGTAGAGGTCCTGGATGCTTTAGCTGAGATCCCTGCATTGCAGGAAGTTGGCCTGGATAACCCTTTGGGTCCCTTCCAACTCTAGACACCCAAACTGGACACTCATGGTAAAGACCCATTTATGCAGCTGGGGAAAACTTGTCCCAACAAAAACATCTCCAGTTGTTTCTGGAAAGGGCAGATCATGGGCACCTGCTGTATCTCAGCAGGGATGCTGTTCCACAGAATGCTTCCGTGGAAGATGCCCACTTTTAAAACAAAAATGCAGACTGTTGTGGTTAGGAAAGTGAAGGGAAGATGCATTGGTGTGGGATGAACAAATGATGAATGGGAAGGTGAATAAACATACCACAAGCAAACTAGGACAAGCAACAAACTGGCTCAGAGCCAGCGTGTTGTGTTAAATGTGTTGCCTCTATGGCTCAGCAGAAGATGATGATGATGATGATGATGATGATGCTTTTATATCCCATCTTTTTTCCCAAGGAGCTCAAGGTGGCCTCCATGGTTCTCCTGCTCATTTTATCCCCACAACAACGCTGTGAAGGAGGCTACGCTGAGAGGCAGTAACTGGCCCAAGGTCACCCAGTAAGCTTAATGGCCAATTAGAGATTTGAACCCTGGTTTCCAAGGTCCAAGTCCAACACTCTAACCACTACACTATGCTGCTAGTAATTTATTTATTTTTAAAACCTTTATGAAAGGCTGCTTCAAGGATGGGCGGCACGCTGCGTTATTGAGTCTGCAGCAAAACTAATGTGTGTCATGAAGAATTGTGCCACATACAGTATTGGGAAAGTGCATCCGAGCAGAAAAAACTGTTGCCATCTGCAGAAGCCCTTGAGGGAATAGCAGAAATAGGTCAGGCTCATCCACCCTGATTCAGAAGTAATGGGGTGTTCTTTTCCTCCCTGGTAGAAGAATGAACCTCCTGACGATTCTTAACTGAGAGCCCTGTGTGCAAGTTCAGTGTGGGTGGACTGGTTAATTCTCATTCACCTTAATGGGCAAGGATGGCCTAACTGCGTGGAGAGGAAATCTATAGGCCTGCCTCTCCCCACCACCCCATATGCACGAAATAAAATGCAGGAAGCTGTCTTGCACAAACTCAGACAATGGGTCCCTCTCACCAGATATGGGGAACAAGTGGCCCTCCAGCTGTTGTTTGACTCTGGCGAACCAGAGCAGCGCACAGAAACGCCGTTTACCTTCCCACCGGAGCAGTACCTATTTATCTACTTGCACTTTGTTCTTTCGAACTGCTAGGTTGGCAAGAGCAGGGACCGAGCAACAGGAGCTCACGCCATAGTGGGGATTCGAACCGCCGACCTTCTGATCGGCAAGTCCTAGGCTCTGTGGGCTCGGCAAGCCCCACCCGCATCCCTTTTTTGGTTCAAAGGCAGGGCATAACTGTTTCAAATAAATAACTAAATAGCACATATTATCTAGACAATGACTGGCTGCCAATTTTGAGTTTAAGGCAGGCAGGCCTTTCTTGGAGAATGCCAGGGGTTGAACCCAAGCCCTTCTGCATGCAAGGCAGGTGCTCTAACCACTGAGCCCATCCTGTCCAGCATCCTGCTCTCAGAGTGACCAACCAGATGCCCCAATGGGGAGCCCCAAAGAAGGACCCGAGTGCAATATGTTTCTATAGCAACATCAGAAGAGCCTGCTGGATCCGGCCAGTGACTCATCTAGTCCAGCATCCTGTCCTCACAGGGACCAAATGCTCCCAAAAACCTAGGAATCTGGATAGACTGCCTTGGGACCTGGAGGTTCCATAAGAGCATCAAAACAGCCCTGCTGGATCAGTCCAGTGGTCCATCTAAGTCCAGCATCCTGTTGTCACAGTGGCCAGCCAGGTGTCTGCGGAAAACCAGCAAGCAGGAGTCAAGCACAAGAGCCTTCTTTCCCCTCCTGTGGCTTCCAGCAACTGGTGCTCAGAAGCATTGCTGCCTCCAGCCTGCTCAATAAGTAGGCTGTCTGGATGCACCCTCACTTGGCAAGAGGCAGGCAATTCTTTAACCAGTCCCCTAAGTACTGCAGCCTTCCATACTTTGCCCCAGAAGTGAAGCAGTAATCTAGAAGCCCCATGCTTTTTCCCCCAAGTGAGGGTTGCATGAGAACTGAATACTGATAGCTGAAATTGGCAGCCTCAAACAGATGGCCCCACCTCAGCTTACAAAAAGCACTTAACTGACCAAATGGCTTTTCATTAGGTAGTTTAAGAAGCATCCTCTCTGCGGCTATAGATCCATCCCAGCCTCCACTGCCTGTGGGTCTGGCACAGCATCAAATGTCCCATTGCCAGGAGTTTGTTTTGTGCCGGAGAGGCAGGCATTGAAGAGGTTTGGCAGCCCGGCTTCCAGGAGCTTTTGGGTGGAAGGATGCCATCAACAGGCCTAGGGAACAGCGAGATGAGAGTTGGCCGAGAGTCAATGCGAGAGGCGCAGGGAAGAAGGCTGCTGCTGGCAACTTGAGGCAAAGCTGCGGCAAGCGAGGATTTGCATGGGCAGGTTCTGCCCTGGTCCGCATCCAGATTACTATGTGCACTGTAGTGTGAGAGTGCATGTTTCTAAATGTTAAATGCACTGCTGCCTGTGCTCAAACGATGATCACTGTTTGGCTTGTCTGCATGTAAAGCTTCATCTGCAGCAAATGAAGACTTATGAACTGGGTTAGGAAGGCCCTGGGTTCAAATTGCACCTCTTCTGTGAACTCAATAAGACCACAATCCTATAGCGAGGTGAAAACGCGAGCAGCGTTTGAAATACGAGCATCAGTGTTAATTATTAAGATAAATAGGTTAAAATGGATGTATTGAATAGTATGTGTAAAATATGCAGCATCCAAGGGCATAGCTGTCAACTTTTCCCTTTTTTAAAAGGGAAATTCCCTTATTCCGAATAGGATTCCTCACAAGAAAAGGGAAATGTTGACAGCTATGTCCAAGGGTAAATACTGAAACCATGGATGAGGAGGATGGGAAGTCAATGGATAAAGTAATTTATGGTCTTTTTTGTTTTTTTGTTTCTTATGTGTACAACAAATCAATAAATAAGATTTATTTTTTAAAAAGAAGGCAGCAAGCCTATATACATACTCATGTGCTGGAGCTCATGTGCTGGAGCTGGAGTTGAGTTTACTTCTGGGAAGACACATAGGGGATTGTACTGGAAGTCTGGTTTTATGACGATTTTAAATAATTTGCTTGACTGCCCATACAGTGGTACCTCTGGTTACAGACGCTTCAGGTTACAGATGCTTCAGGTTACAGACGCTTCAGGTTACAGACTGCGCTAACCAGGAAGTAGTACCTCGGGTTAAGAACTTTGCTTCAAGATGAGAACAGAAATCGTGCAGCGGCAGCAGGAGGCCCCATTAGCTAAAGTGGTACCTCATGTTAAGAACAGTTTCAGGTTAATAACAGACCTCCAGAACGAATTAAGTTCTTAACCCGAGGTACCACTGTATTACAAACTACATCAAGAATGCTTTGCTCGAACCCAGTTTCTTTATACAAACACCACCCTAAATGTATGAGGAATGTCGGAGGATTCGGGACAGGCAAAAGAAAGGACCTTTTCAATCAGCATGTAGTTAAACTGTGTAACTCACTGCTGCAGGAGGAAGTAAAGTGATGTAAGAGAACTTCAGTAGTGCCAATGAAGCCCAACCCTCAGTGCTGCAGCCTGGACTCATCCCATTTTAGTTCAGACACCTTCATTGATTGTTATGTCTAAGTCCTATTTAATGCGATTACAAACACCCACCCACACAGAGCAACCCGACTCTTCTGGATGCATTGAGAAATCCAGGAGAAAGTTCACTCAGCTGATTTCTCGGCCTGCCTCTGCGGTGCTGCGGGGGGGGGGGAGGGGGCGGCAAGGGACAGTCTGGTCTGATGCAATTCGAGACGGATGACTCGGCTGCTGCCAGACTCCTTGTCAGGTGGTCAAGGTGTTGAATGGAAGGCCGGGTGTGGGAGGAGGAGGAAGCAGATATCGATGCAGCTGCACTTGGCCAAAGAAGGGCAAATGGCACACACGCCCAACGCCCTGGGACTACACCTGCCGCCTGGCTGGAAAGTCAGCTTCATTCTGTTGCCGCGGGGTGAGATTTCACAAGGCGATGCTGGTGGCAGTGGCTGCTTTTTGCCCTCCCTGGTCTCCTGGCTCATCTTCTGAGTGACTGATGGTGTGTGTGGGGGTGTGTGTGTGGGTGTGTTGTGGCCTTTGCAGCCCGCTGGACAGATTTTCAAATGAGAGAGCCAGGGAGTATAATGCAGAGGTGCAGAATACACACCCCTGATCTGCCTTCTCCTTTAAACCTATTTGGCTGGCTGGAAGGTGTCCTTGAACTGCTATTGGATTTGACTCGCGTTTGTAATAACAACAACAATAATAATAATTTTGTATTTGTATGCCGCCCGTCTGGCTGGGTTTTCCCAGACACTGTGGGCGGCTTCCGACACTCATAAAAATGATAATAAAACACCAAACATTAATAGTAACAATCTGATCCAATATAAAAAGTCACAATAACTTTAAAATAAACAGGCTTCTAACAAATAGTATGATCCCCACAACAACCCTGTGAGGTAGGTGAGGCTAAGGGTGAGTGACTGTGAACATCCTGGCTGAGAGGGGATTTGAACTCTGGCCTGCTATGCCCTAGTCCAGCACTCTAACCACTACACCACACTGGCTCTCTTGTTGATGATGCTTCTTGTTTGTTGGCATGGATCCGTGTTTGCGTGTGTAGAGCCCTTTGTCTGCTGTGCCGAAGTTAAGAGGGACATCCATTGCCCCACCCTGTAGGGGTTTCCATGTGGGGAGCCCCCCCCCCCATGAATCCTAAATATATGTATTTGTTTTAATGCACACAGGCACATCCAGCTAGTCAAAAGAGAGGATTGAGCGCTTGTTCTGATCTAACAATGCTGCTTTTGCAAATGTTACAAGATCTGGAAATCCTAGAAAAAGAATAATAATTGTATTTGCAGACCCAGCAAGTGTACCGGAAAAACCGGAACATCCCATCCCCGTCCCCCAGAGTATGGCAGCCATTTCATGGCATGAAAGTGCTTTTTTGTGGGCGACGATCTCACGTGGCGCTCCAAAACGCGCGTTTCTGGGTGCTGCGAGAGCATGGTCTCGAAAAAGCACATCTTCTGGGCTCCGTGATCTCACGCAGGTCATGTGACTCACATGGAAGCACAGCCAGGAAGACTCATATCCCAGTTTTGGGGCTCAACGTGTTGGAGGGTATTACTTGGACTCAGTGCACACCCCTTGGCCTGCTCCATTAGGACACTTCTGATGTTCTGATGCAAAGTTCTGTGCCAGGGAAAGCCAACCAGCCAACAACTTAATTTGCCTAGAGGCACAATTTTTGCATGTGCGCAGAACCCTTAGAACCGTAAGATGCATAGACATTGGTTCTTCCTAACAGATTACAGGAGGGTTGTGGGTCAGGTCCACATACAGCACCCTGGCCCCAGAAAATCTTGTTGGGCACCTCAAAGCCCAGACCAAGCCCAGATCAGCATGAGCTAAAATTTGCTTTTCATCTCTGAAAGCTAAACAGCATGAGGAGGGGGAGAACCATGTATGCCACCTTCAGCTCATTGGAGAAAAAATGTGGGATACAAATGCAGTAACTAAATAAGCAGAACCTCCCTTGACAGAGGCAGTCTACCACCGACCTGATACCAAGTATAAACTGTAGAAGAGCACCCACCCAACTTGCTCTTCCAGGACGGAAATGAACTCCCTCCAAAGTTGGTGGACTCTCCTTCCTTGGAGGTTTTTAAGTAGTGGTTAACTGGCCCTCTGTCATGGATGCTTTAGTTGAGATTCTTACATTGCAGGGGGTTGGACTAGAAAACCCTTAAGGTCCCTTCCAACTTTACAGTTCTATTACACTGGTACCTCAGGTTAAGTACTTAATTCGTTCCGGAGGTCTGTTCTTAACCTGAAACTGTTCTTAACCTGAAGCATCACTCTAGCCAATGGGGCCTCCTGCTGCCGCTACACTGCCAGAGCACAATTTCTGTTCTCATCCAGAAGCAAAGTTCTTAACCTGAAGCACTATTTCTGGGTTAGCGGAGTCTGTAACCTGAAGCGTATGTAACCTGAAGTGTATGTAACCCGAGGTACCACTGTATTCTATTATCTGTACATATAAATCAGCCTATACAGATTTATGTCATCATGGGTTAGTGCCTTTTAATGCCCTCTGTATGGACTTCTGCCTTTGGGTTTGTTCTCTTTAACCTGAACTTGGGCCGGACAGTCCTTCAACCAAGGACACCCTTCAAACAGGAGCCTGTATTCTTGAAAGCCCTTCAGAGAGAGGACTGTTGCCTATAAAGACAGACACGTGGTCACTCCGTCGCCCAGCAGTTGTGGAAAAGCACGAGTTGTGGGTGCAGTAGTGACCTTCCGAAGGATCTCGGCTCACTTCAAAAAAGGCTTTTTTAAAAAGCAAGTTCTCTTGCTGTTATTATGTCTGCAAAGATACACTTGGCAGTGTTTGCACAGGTGACACAAGCAGGCAGGCATCAGTATAAAGGTGAAGCAAGTGAAACAAGAGATGAGTAACCGCATAGATTGCCTTTGAAGTTGGAAAACCAGATTGCTGCTGTCAAGTGCAGGAGTGAAGCAATCGGGAGAAATCAGCTGATCTGGTTTTGTGCGTCACAGTGAGGGAGCAGCGGTATGCAGGGGTTATTAACATTGGAAACAGAACTATGTCTATTCACAAATAAGTCCTGTAGATTTCAACAAGCCTTATTCCCAGGTATGTGGGGTTAGGACTGCAGCCTTAGTTTCTGGCTTGTGGGGTGGAAGGATTTGTCCATTTCCATCCTTCCAGTTCCTCATTTTTTCCAATTCTCCACGTTTTGCAGCAATTCGCAGTTTTTAAAAATTCGCAGCTTTTTTTAAAAAAAAACCTCATGAAAATTCATCAGCATTTTAGTCAAAATTTCTCCTTATATGCACGTTAGTTTTGACTAATGCACAGCAATTTCTTCTAAAACAATGCCTTTTTGTGCATTACTTTCACCAACGAATTTGCTTTTAGGCACACTTTTACATAAGATATGCATTGTCGGTAAAGCCACTTCCGGGCCTGCCCCAGGAGGTGGGGTTGCGGGCTTCACGCCCTCCCACGCGAGCGGGGGCTGGCCCCAGCCCCCGCGAGAGCAGGGGGAATCCCCGTCTGGCCCGCCCCCCTCCGTCGGCCAATCAGCTGGCCGGCGGGGGGGGCGTGGCTTGTGCTATTTATAGCCGGCGCGGAGGGGGCTCGCCCTCTTTTCGCCGGCTCGCCCCCGATATAAGGTTAACCCTTCCCCGTGTCTCCAGCAAATGGGCTGGAGCCGGATAGTCGTTAGGACCAATGCCTATGCCAATGCCTCTCATTCCTGAATTCAATAAAGTTGTGGCCTAATTCGCCCAATTAACCTTACATACAGCGTCTGGTGTCTTTATTTATCCTGGGGGGCGGGAACTCGCCACGCAAACGTTGTTTGGCTGACGAACTGCATTGCAAAATTTGGCTATGCGCGAATTCTGAAGGGTGTCTGTTCTTCGGTTCTCACATTGTTTAGGAAAGCACAAAATTGACTGATTTGCTTTTAAATATGAACATCTTGATTTGTTTGCTGGGAAATCAGACAATGTTGGCTGTTTAATGAGAATTCAGCTTGCCTGGCGCTGCATTGAAGCCCACATGCTCCCGTGCATTGCATTCCTTACTGCAAAAAGTCTTCACTTACATGGTTGCACATGTACTATAAATGTGCAAGCTGAATTTTCCTCTACAATTAAATATCATGGCAGTTGGAAGTACCCAGTGAATGCTTCCTTTTATCAAAGGTATTTTGTATTGTTGTGTGCATGTGTGCATCCCAATCTGCGAGTGGTGAGAGATCCCAGGCATGCCAGAATTTACCTGTGGAGACTGTGGTGCCTTTAGGATACCGTATATGGTTTTATTTATACCTGTCTATAACCTGAGCGTAGGATTGAAGCGGAGCTCACAGCATTAACACCCCATGAGGTTTTGCTTCCCTGTTAGATTTCCAGGGAGGCAGGAAGCCACACCTTTGGGCCAGCGCAGAGCAAGACAAGCCTCTGTGTCTCTGGCTTCCAGCACCAGCCAAAAACTTTATCATGCAGCCTTGCTTGGTCTATTGTGCTCCATCCTAAGATGATATGGTCAGGTGAGGTGGGAATAGGCCTATTCATTTGTCTCCATGGTAACTTGTAAGTGGTGGTACTTAACTGGCAGGCAAAGGCCATTACCTTAACAAAGGAACTAGTATAGCAGGTTTCTTCTTATACATTCTCACAGATACATACCCTCACAGATACAGGATCATAGCCTCTAAGAAGTCATACAGACCGACACTCCCCCTCCACAATACCCTGTTTACCTGTTTTTAATCTTTTCAGCTTGGAAGCAACTTTTCCTCCTGTCCCAGCTAAAGTTTAGATACCACTTTGCTGTTTTTACAGGAAAAACCAGATGCAAACGAGGGAAATTTGCAGGTGAGAGGCATTCGTATAATTTGCATCTATCCTTGGCGGAGGTTTTGAATGCAGAGCTTGAGTTTGTTTTTAGGCAGGACCTGCTGGGCATGAAAAGTCATCTCTGTTCCAAGTACTGACAGAAGAAGCAGATAAAAATGGCATAGGGTACCCTGAGAGAAGGAGGGGCAGAGGAAGGGGGTGCAGTGGGGGTGGTCTGCCCCAAGTGTCTTCGCTGAGGGGGGTGACATTTGGCAGTTGCGGGCGGGCGGTACGCTGAATGTCTGCCATCGGCGCCTCACTCCTCCCCTGGTTGCAGGGTGCGTGCACCACTCCAAGCACCTGAGCGGATATCCCGCACCTGGGAGGGCACCTTCCGTGCCCCACCGCCCTCGGGAGCGTGCCCACCCTGGGCAGCGTGGGCATATGCTCTGCCACTGGAGAGAAGGGTCCCCGTTCCTCCACATGCAGCTGCTGGGGGACCTTGGGCCAGTCACACTTCTCTGAAGTCTCTCAGCCCCACTCACTTCACAGAGTGTTTGTTGTGGGGGAGGAAGGGAAAGGAGAATGTTAGCTGCTTTGAGACTCCTTAAGGGGAGTGATTGGGACGCGGGTGGCGCTGTGGGTTAAAGCCTCAGCGCCTAGGGCTTGCCGATCGAAAGGTCGGCGGTTCGAATCCCCGCGGCGGGGTGCGCTCCCGCTGCTCGGTCCCAGCGCCTGCCAACCTAGCAGTTCGAAAGCACCTCTGGGTGCAAGTAGATAAATAGGGACCGCTTTCTAGCGGGAAGGTAAACGGCGTTTCCGTGTGCAGCTCTGGCTCGCCAGAGCAGCGATGTCACGCTGGCCACGTGACCCGGAAGTGTCTTCGGACAGCGCTGGCCCCTGGCCTCTTGAGTGAGATGGGCGCACAACCCCAGAGTCTGGCAAGACTGGCCCGTACGGGCAGGGGTACCTTTACCTTTACCTTTTAAGGGGAGTGATAAAGCAGGATATCAAATCCAAATTATTATTCTTCTTCCCTTGTTACTAAGCACTGCATGGCAGGGAAAAAGACAGAGAAAAGTTTTTCTCCGTCTCTCAGAACACTGGGTGCTTCCAGACAATTTATGAAAAAGGAACTACTTCCCAGCACCTTTTCACCCAGTTGGAGGACCCTTTGGATCCCTTCCAGCTCTCAATCCTATGATTTTGCTCCAAGCTCCAGCTCTGTTTCCAGACTTCTGAGGTCCACGTTAACATTCTGCATCCAAGTGAACAAGTCTCCCCATCTCGTCTTCTTGGATCTCATGGGATAAGAAGTCTAAGGAGCACTTTTCATTCCCCCCATACTGCGCCTTGTGTCTGGGGCTTTCGAGTCCAGAGGGTTCTTGCTAAACCTCCATCCCACCCCCTGAATAAGCCTCTGGCCCTGTGTGAAAGGAAACTGCTACGTCCTTTGCAAGTCTAAGCCTCTCTAGTGCTCCCCCCACCCCACCCCACCCCCACCCTGGCAGACAGCCTCACAAAGGCTTTCCTGAAAAGGCAATGGATTTGAGACTTCCTGGAAAGGTTTAGAGCCTCACTTTGCATTATCGCTGGGGGGGGGGGAGTGCTCCACTCCAGACTCGCCTTCTGGGGCGCAGAAGCCCCACAGACAGAATCGTGCACCACGGCACGCACCCTCTGTGTGCGACAGCCTCCCCCTCCTCCTTCACCCCCGCTCTCACACGCCCCTTTCTGCTTGCATTGATGAGCTGCAGCAAAGGCCACTGTGGACTTAGAGGCTTGTTTGATCTCAGTGTGGGCTTTTTAAGCCATTTGAAGAGAGTTGTTGCAACTTCACTGTCCTGTACTGCTCTATTTGTCTTTGGTCAGACCCTGCTTGGAGTCCTGGTCCAGTTCTGGGCTGATAAGAAGCAGAGGGGGCAGAAAGCCGATACGAATTATTCAGGTCCAGTAGGGGCCTGACTGTCTTGTATACGTTTATTATTATTATTATTATTATTATATTAAATTTATAAACCGCCCTTCATCATAAGATCTCAGGGTGGTTCACAGAATAAAATACAAGATCGATATAAGATAATTCACACACACACATTCAGTCATAGGTGCCAACTCCCTGGGGCCCTGGGTGCCCAAGCACCCACAAAATTCCCTGTGAAGGAGCCGGGCACCCACAAATTTCAGTGCCAGGGCAATGTATGCTGCATGGCACCCACGGCCCAGGGCACCCATTGTTGCAGGGCCAAGCTGGCACTCCTGCATTCAATGCAGGAGTCAACAAACTTTTTCTGCAGGATCCACTGTCCCTCAAACCTTGTGGGGGGCCGGACTATATTTTTTGGGGGGGAATTCCCCCCATGGCTCTCTCCTCCCCTCTCCACAGCACCTGATGAGCCCCGATGGCTGCTTACCTGTGCCTTGCGAGCAGCAAGGGTTGGCAGTGGTGGCGGAGAAACGATGAACAGCGCAAAAGGGCTGGCTCCAGAGAGAGGCTGCTTAAAATGGCGCTCAGCCAATCACGGCTCAACAAAGTCCAGTCACCTTCCTCCTCTAGGCAGGGCAGGGAGAAGCCAGGAGGAGGGAGGAGGTGCCGCCATGGTGTGGGGGGCGGGGGAATGGCGCAGCCCAAACGATCAGAATCCCCATGCTGATCCACATGGAGATTCCTGGACTGTCCACGGGCTGGATCCAGAAGGCAATTGGCCCAGATCTGGCCCCCAGGCCTTAGTTTGCCAACCCATGATTCAATGCATGCACAGCTCTGAATAACTGCTTGCAAATTTGACTGACTCTCTACAAACTTTCTCACCTGCACATTGACAGTAAGACAACGCAGACAACTCTAGTTACGCACAGCCGCATTTGTCGGTTTTCGTAACTGAACACCAGGTGGATACAACAGGTAAAGCTTTTCCGACCATCCCCCTGCTTTGCTTTACTACTGCTCCCCCAAAGGGAAATGGAATACGCTGGCCCATTCCTGTAGGACGCTGGATCCGCCCACCCTTGTTTTGCTGTGAAAATTACCATCATTGGGTGCTGATAGCCAATGTTAATTTCACGCTCAGACTAGGCCTGTTGAAATGAATGGCATGACCCACTCCCCTCCATTGATTTCAGTGGGCCTTCTCTGGGACTTAGAATGATAGCACCCAATATTTTTAAACAAATAAATCAGCACATGAAAACCATATGCTAACCTCAGGTTACAGACGCTTCAGGTTACAGACTCCGCTAACCCAGAAATAGTACCTCAGGAACGAATTAAGTTCTTAACTCGAGGTACCACTGTACATGCCCTCTTTTTTGGTGATACGTTAAGTCAGAGGCTTTCAACCTTTCTGAATCCACAGCTCCCTTGACCAACTACATTCTTTCTGTGGCACATCTGCGGTGTTCAGGAACCCAGTTAGGTCTCCCCTTGCCTGCAGAGCTGGCAGCCTCTTGTCCTTTTTTGAATACCCTCCCTTGTGCAGTGTTCCCTCAGCCTCCTCTCCCCTCTCTTTGGGAGTCCTCTGGGCAGCTACAGCTGCCACCCCTGGTCTCTGATCTACACCCCCCCCCCGCCACAAAGAGAGGTGCCTCCTCACACTGCCCAACAGCGGCCTGGGAAGAGGTTGCCCACAGCCTTAGGGGCCCAGTGGAGACTGGCCGAAGGTGAACGTGGGGCCAGTACCTTAACGTGGGGGGCACCAGTGGCAGCAGCAGGTGCTGCTGATTTTATAATGAAATTATTTTAGAATGTTGTATCATTTTAGAGACATCACCTTGCCAACAAATTTTAGAATGATTTTAGAATGTTGCATCATTTCAGAGACATCACCTTGCCAACAAAGGTCTGTATAGTTAAAGCCATGGTTTTTCCAGTAGTGATGTATGGAAGTGAGAGCTGGACCATAAAGAAGGCTGATCGCCGAAGAATGGATGCTTTTGAATTCTGGTGCTGGAGGAGACTCTTGAGAGTCCCATGGACTGCAAGAAGATCAAACGTATCCATTCTTAAGGAAATCAGCCCTGAGTGCTCACTGGAAGGACAGATCGTGAAGCTGAGGCTCCAATACTTTGGCCACATCATGAGAAGAGAAGACTCCCTGGAAAAGACCCTGATGTTGGGAAAGATGGAGGGCACAAGGAGAAGGGGATGACAGAGGCCGAGATGGTTGGACAGTGTTCTCGAAGCTACAAACATGAGTTTGACCAAAGTGCGGGAGGCAGTGGAAGACAGGAGTGCCTGGCGTGCTCTGGTGCATGGGGTCACGAAGAGTCGGACACGACTAAACAACTAAACAACAACAACAATCATTTTACTGTTGTTAGCCGCTCTGAGCCCAGCTTCGGCTGGGGAGGGCAGGATATAAATAAAATGTTGTTGTTGTTGTTGTTATGCATGGCAAAAAGGCTCCCCTTTGGCACTGGGCACTCATTTCCCAGTCAGGCATTGCACACAGGAAGCACAAGAAAGGACAGTGGGGTGCCTGCCTGCCTGCCCAGCCTCCCACTTTTCTGTCCATTCCCAACAACAAGGGCTGGAGGACTGCCTGACTGAGCTCCCTCAGTCACCCACTTGCTTGCCTAGTCCAGGGTCACAGTTCCTGGAAAGCAGCACCCCCTGCCCACCCCCAGAGGCACCATTCACTTGGGGAGCTTGCAGCCAGGGCTGCTGCACCAAACAGCCATGCAAGCCTTTGGGAGGCAGAGATGAGAGACAGCATCTGCGTAAGGGAGGGAAGGAAAGAGGGACGGAGGCCAGTGTTGCCCGCGGCACCCCGACCATCATTCAAGGCATCCCAGGGTGCCACGGCACCCTGCTTGAAAACCACTGCATTAAGTGATCATCCTGATGGAGGGTGAAGCCATTCCATTTTTAGTTTGCTCCTGCTCTCTTATTTTTTATTTAGAATTACTGAATTATTCCTTGCCCTTTCCCTAACTATCCAATTCCGCATTACATTTGAGCTTTCACACAATGCAGCAGACCACAGCACAGGTTTGGCACATGTTTCTGTTACTTGCAAATGTATCTCAGCTACCAATTTTTAGTCTCGGCTAGCAATTAAATTAATTAATTAAAAGCAACTGAATTCCATGAATACCCTCTTCATGAATACTCCATTCCATTCTCCATGATTTTTCCATCACCATCTCCTTTCAGCAACAGTCAACCAGTGGTCATTAGGCTTTTTGGAGTTTTAATTCCAATGTTTCTGTGCACTTCTTCCCACTGAAGTGCACCCTGCCCCCTCCACACATACAATGCTGCAGGCACCTATTCCCCCCCCCCCATTTGTGCACAGGTGGCATTTGAAGAAATAGGCCTATTAATAGAATATATGATTGCTGGTGATTCATTTCTGTCCCTCCCTCTTCTGATAAATTCCACAGAAGACAAGCGGCACACATGCTTGCAATGCGTGCAGGAAACCTTGATTCAGGGCAAGTGGGTACCTTATATTCACTTAGAATCACGCGTCCATGCCAAACTGACCCCCTCTGCATCTCTGCCATGACTGTGGGTGTGTGAACTTTGCTCCAGAAATCAAGTCCATGTCATGTTTGTTGAAGCTCACCAGACAAACACAAGCATGAACACACGGTGTGAGCAGTTGCAAAATCTTGTCTCTTATTGCTGATTCCTCTCTTGACATTGAATGACTTTCTAACCATCCTATGCATCTGATCAGGGCCAATACTCATCACCCTAATTTGGTCAAAGGGTTTGTTTTAAAATAAGGAGCTGCAACTGGCTGCAACTCCCAGGTTTGACTTCATGTCCTGTGTGAGCTGACCGGATATGATTATGATTACTATTATTATTTTTACATCCCCCTTCCCAGGGAAACAATTTAAAGATGGAACTTCAAAAACCATTTAAAAAACTTACAAATGCGAACAAAATGCAACCACAAAAAACACCTAATAAAAAAAAGCGTAGCATCTAATTTAAAAAGTAGCCACGGCTCATACAATCAGTTATATTTAGATTTCCAATCTTTTTGCATTAGGAATCCTCAAGGCCATTTTCTAAAAAGAGGTTTTATTTCCCCATGTCATGGGATGCATCTGAGAGGATGCATTTGGATTTGCAAATTTATTCATTTATATATTTGTTTTCCTTCTTCCTTCCTCCCCCCACCCACTCCCTTCTCATTTGTTATGATGCTAGAACCTTTGAGACCCCGAATCGTGGGTTGCGCTGAGATATTCTACGCAAACCTACTTGCTATGTTTAAGGACAGCAAGCAAGCCCCACTGTGTTTTGTTTTTTCGCGTGCAGCCCAGAGGCCGCCACAATGGGAGGAGGCAGGAGCCGACGCGCCAGGCGTGGATAAACTTTGCATATCATCCCTGGACAGCTTAGGAGGCTCTGTGAGTCCTGCCAAGGAAGCTGAAAAACGAGTTGAACGTCTTAATGTCATCAGACACTTGATGTTAGGGGAAAAAAGGCCTTCCTGGCTCAAGACAAGGGGGTTGGTTGGTTGCAATACGAGCAAGATAGTAAAAAGCTGCTGCTGCAAGGATTGGGGGCATTTGGACAAAGGCGGCCCCCCGTTTAACTCATTCTGGCTCCCAGAATAAGGTTACCAGACATCCCCATTTCCCAGGGACAGTCCCGGGATTCAGTGGCGTAGCGTGGGTTGTCAGCACCCGGGGCAAGGCAAGTAATTTGCGCCCCCTAACCCGTGGATTTGCGCCCACTAACCCTAACCCCCAGATGTTGCGCCCGGTGTGGCCGGCCCCCCCTGCACCCCCCACGCTATGCCACTGCCCGGATTTACAAATCAGTCTCCATACAAAATCCATTGAAGTTGAAAAGTGTCCCCGGATTCATTGAAAAAAATCTGGTAACCTTATGACAGAACTTTATCCAGGCTGCCCCCCTCAGCGGCCTGCTTTGCACCTTCTTCTTTTGCCTGTCTGGAAATGTGTCTCCTTGAACTCCGATACCGCTTCTTGCTTGCCCAGGTGGAAGACAGAGAGGGGTGTGTGAGTTTGCGTAGAAACTCTCCCAGGAACAAAGGTAAGATTGATGTTCATGGCTCCACCCACTTTTTGCCTCTGGCCCCGCCCACTGCTATCATACAGCCCTCAGAAGGGAATGTGGTCCTCAGGATACAAAGGGTTCTTGAGCCCCAATTTGCCCAAGCTGTGCCAGCTGACACCCCTGAATTATTATTCTTGTTAGCCATTCTGCAGCATGCAATGCTTCTGCCATAAGAACATAAGAAGAACCTGGTGGATCAGGCCCAAGGCCCATATAGTCCAGCATCCTCTTCTCACAGTGGCCTACCAGACGCCCCAAAGGGAAACCGGTAAGCAGGATTCGAGCACAAGAACCGTCTCCCCTCTTGTGGCTTCCAGCAACTGGTATTCATTTCCTCCCAAAGTAGCCCAGGGCAGCAATTGACAAGGAAATAAACCCGTGGTTCCCAGTTAGGGGTCTGTGGACCCCTGGGGTTCCAAGGCACCATCCCTTGCCTCCCCCTCAGCTAAGTTTTTTGTCATTTTTGCATTGTAATATAATTTTTAGGGTCTGCTTTTTTAAAAAGTATACCTAAAATCCTTTGCTTACTAGGGACACCCCACATTTTATTCCAAAAATTGCTTTGCAGAGCTATCTACTGTAGAGTTTTCAAAATTTTCAAAAGTAGGGGGTCCGTGGCTTAGCTTTTGAAAAAGAGGGTCCTGAGTAATTAAGCTAATTGGGAACCACTGATTAGACAATAAAAGCATCCTTGGAACAACTCCACTACAGATACAGCAGGCAGGGATGAACTAACAAAGAAAGTTCATGCAGGATCAGATTCTAACTCTAGAATTCTCTCCCAACCACCAGCAACATTTCTCATCATCATCATCAATATTTATATACCATTTACTATGCAAAATCCCTCCCGGCCTTTATACCTTGAGGGCATAAGGGGTTAGACCCACCCATGGTCTAAGAGGTCTACGGCATCTTTAATTATATTGTTAAATGCTTCTTTCATTTCTTATGTTTATTGTACTGTTTGTATGTACAATATAATATGCATAGGCACATAGCTGTCAACCTTCCCATTTTTTTGTGGGAAATTGCCTTATTTCAGTGCCATTTCCTGTTGCTTCCCACTGCTATCCCGTAGACTGTTAGTTATCCAGTAGAATGTCTCCGGGACAGGTGAGGCTGCTGACCCCTTATTTTCAAATCTGAAAGTTGACAGCTATGCATAGGCAAGGCTGCATCAAGTCCTACTCAGAGTAGACCAGTTAGTATGAATGTGCTATTAATTTCAGTTGTTCTACTCTGGGTAGGACTAGCATTGAATACAGTCTGTATTTTCAATCCATATAATCTTGACCTTGGCAACATAATTTTATAAAAACAGAAAAGAAAGTTGGCTTGCTGAACCTGTGATAGATAGAAAGATACAGTCTATGCTAAAATGTGCATTAAGCAACTAACAAAAACAGTTTCTTTAAATAACATTAATATCCCATCTTTTCCCCAGACACTCATTAAAAAGCAATTGAACACTATAATTAGAATTAAAACTATATACAGTATGTATAAAAGATCGATCAAATATATGTTTATTTTTGAGAATACAACTGTAAAAAAATCAATAGAATCCCAGGAGTGGCAGTTTTAAAAGTCGTACGACCAAATAAACACGATATGCATAAAAAACAAACAAACAAACAAACAAACAAACAGTAAATAACGTGCACCATAGTAAATATCAAGCGTTATGTAAGCGGCAGACAAATGCGAAGGCGCAACGCTTAATAGTTCCACTGCTTATATAACGCTCAATATTTCTGAAAGAAAACAAAATCCTCTAAGCGGCACAAGGTCTGAAAATAACTGGACCGTTTAAAGCGAAACTCTGCCTAAAACCAGTAAAGCAACAACGTCATGTCGACGATGTTCTCTCTTAGGCGCGATTAGGTGGGATTTTAAATTAAAGTAAAAATGTGCTTTTTTATATAAAAAAGTGCTTTTAAAACAAGCGTTTTCCTTAAAATGTGCTTTAAATATATATATCTCTGTGCTTTCTTCACTCCTTGCCCCTCGCCTCGCCTGCTCTCTTTTCGGAGCTGCGCGGGCCAGAGGAGCCTCCGGAGCGCGCGCCCCCGCCGCTTTCCTTTGCGTCCGGCTCCCTCGCCATCTCTGCCTTGCAGTTTCTCACGCAGGACGCGGGAGGCGCCCCCCGCCCCATCTCGGCTCCGCTTCCTCGGGAAGCAGCCCCACACACCCCCGACACACCTCCCGGCCGGGCCGGCCAATCGGCGGCGGGCCTGCGTGACACACACGCCGTCACTTAAGCAGCTTCCACGCGCCGGGCCGGGACAAGGAGAAGGAGGCGAGGCACGACGCGCGGCCACTTTGGAGAGCCGCACTACGGACGGGAGCTTGGCGGGGACGACGACGCCGAGAGCGAGCGAGCGAGCGAAGGAGCGTGCAGCCAGCCAACCAACCCCGCTAGCCAGCCAGCCTTGGAAGTTGCCAGCCCCGAGGAGCCCAGAAGCAGCAGCAGCGCGGCGGAGCTCGACGGGCGCTTGGAGAGACGGAGCGCACGACGAGGGCGCACGGCGCAGCGCCATGGAGTCCGGCGGCGGAAAGGTGAGCGCGCGTGTGCCTCTCCAACTCTCTCCCTCTTTTTCTTTCTCCGGTTCTCTGCCCGGGAATCCCTCCCGCGTCACGGATTCCCGGATTTCCCCCCCCCCCCGATCCCCTCGCCTGCCTTCCTGGCGTCCAAGCAGGCGATCGGGGGCGGGGGGCTTCCATAGCGAGCGGGCGCGCGCGCCGGACCGCTAGACCCCTCCGGAGAAAGCCGGTTGGCAGCGGCTCCCCCGTGTGGCTGAAGCCGGCAAGGCCCTCCCGCGACGGGGGAAGGGAGCGCGCTGCAACGCCGTGCCGTGCCTACTACTGCTCCCCGCCCCCACCAGGCTGTCCCGCCACCGCTCGGGCTCCTCTCCCCCGCCCCCGTTGCCTCCCGTTGCATCATGTCGCTTTCCAAATGGTTGGCCGTGGGGCAACCCCATAATACTCTAGCAAGTCGGGGAAGGACTGAAGTTCAAAATAACTGTTCCCTGCCCTCCAAAAAATCAGCAACGAACCACTGATGGAGAAAAAGTGTTACTTCCGTTAAAAAGCTCCTTTGTCTCCTGTGTTTCGGCTGCTTTGAGATTTAAATCGGGTTTCCTTTGGTTTTAGAGGGACTGAGTTTTTTGCGGGGGGGGTGGCAATCTCTGCACTGGAAACCAAATGGGTTCACTCTCTTCCCCACTCCCCCCCCCACGTAATTTGTTTGAGTTTTTAGGGTGATGGCTTGAATGGCAGCGTTCATGTCCCGCCTCTGTTTCCGATTCAAACAATGGTTGTAAATGGGGTTTTGGTTTCAGGGCCTTCTGCTTAAATGGGATGGGGGAACACATCAGGATGAAGGTGATGAAATAAGGAAACATAAATAAAGGCAGCCTTTTTAACGTTGGACAAAAATGCAGGAAAGTTCAACTTTGCCTTTTCCTCCTTTGCTGCCCCGATTTGATTGGGTGGTGAGGCAAAGTGGAAATTTTTGGTTTGGAGCCTGTGTGTGTGTGTGTGTGTTGGTGTTGTTGTTAGCCCGCTCTTAGCTTGAGGGGTTCCCACCTCCCCAGAGAATAATTTGTTCCACCTTTTGCCTCTACTTCAGCGTCTAAATTTTCCTCTACTGAATGGAAATTTTGTGTTTGGATGCAAAACTCTTGGCAACACACTGAACAGGTTTATTGATGTGCCGTAGATCTATATTTTTCTGAAACTGAAGAAGAGAAAAGAATGAAAAGAAATTGGGGAAACACCTGTTTCATTTATGAGCACTTCTTAAAGCTATCCTAATGTTTGGCAACTTTACGCCTGTCAATATTCTGTGACTGGTTTATTTATTAGTGGGGTGCAATTCACAAAGTTTTGTGTGCTTGTGTTCCCTATTAAACAGGGTTCAAGTGCCCTCTGGGGCTGCAGAAGGTGTTCCAAAAACCCCTGATTTTGGGACAGCCCACTTTGTTTGTAACAGTCAGCTGGGAATTTGTCAGAAACTCTGCAGCCTCTGTATCAGGGAGAAATGGCAACTTTTGTTGATGATGCCGTGATTGAGAAGCTGGAATATTTGACTGTGTGCACTAGTTTCTGCTTTATTTCCTAATTTACATTTTTATTTATTTAAAAAAAGTGCCTTCCATCCTTCAAGGTCATCAGGCGAGTGTATGTCACTTATCTGGGGTTATTTTATTTTACAACAACCCTGCAATTGGCTGGACTCACGTTACGCAGAGGACATGGTGCTGTGGTTAAATTGTTAGGCCAGGACAGGAGAGACGCTGGTTCAAATCATGCTCTGCTGGGAAGTTCATGGGTGATGTTGTAACCCTTGCTTTATCTTGACCATGACCTGCCTTGCCAGGGCTGTTGTGAGCATAAAACAGAAGATACAATAAATGAACCCACAATGTTTCCTGTCCAGTCTTCTAGCCTCTGTCCCAGTCTTTGCCAGGCTGCAAAATATCCAGAGGGCGACAGGTTGGCAAAGCCTAGACTTCATCATATTGGTTATCTGAGCTGTTGGACACTGATATTTGCAGAAAGGAGAAGCATCCACAGCTGACTTGTAATGCAAGCCCACAAACTCAGGGCGCTTGGATTGAGTTGTGTGCGGCTCTGCACAGGCAAAATCCAGAACTAGCAGTGTGTGAGCATTTGCAAACCAGTTCTGGTGCTCAGTCTTACATGTGTCTATTTGAAATTTCAATGCTGCTCGGGTTCAGTGGGACTACCCAGAAAGTTTGCACGATGAGGTTGCAGCTTAAGGCTCAGAAGATGCATTGTATACGTACTGTACTTAAAAAGGTAAAGGGACCCCTGACCATTAGGTCCAGTCGTGACTGATTCTGGGGTTGCGGCGCTCATCTCTCTTTATTGGCCGAGAGAGCCGGCGTACAGATTCCAGGTCATGTGGCCAGCATGACTAAGCCGCTTCTGGCAAACCAGAGAATCGCACGGAAACGCCGTTTACCTTCCCGCCAGAGCGGTACCTATTTATCTACTTGCACTTTGACGTGCTTTTGAACTGCTAGGTTGGCAGGAGCAGGGACTGAGCAACGGGAGCTCACCCCGTCAGGGGGATTCGAACTGCCAACCTTCTGAGCGGCAAGTCCTAGGCTCTGTGGTTTAACCCACAGCACCAGCCGCGTTGCTGTATAAAGGCAGGTGAAATGGAGGAGAGCTGATTTTCACAGCCAGAGGGGCTCTGAGCTCAGGTACCCGAAATAAGACAGGGTAGGGTAGGGTAAATAGTCTAGTGCAGCCTTTCTCAACCTTAGGACCCCAGATGTTGTTGGACAACGACTCCCACCATCCCTAGTTAGCAAGATGATGGGAGTTGTAGTCCAACAACATCTGGGTACCCAAGACTGAGAAAGGCTGGTCTCTGGGAGGTATTGAAGATCCAGCTACACTTACCAACATCACCCCAGCTCTTAAATCTGAGGACCCCACCCCTGAATTTGTATGGGATTGGGGTAGACCTGGGATTAAACACCCAACAAGCCTATAGGCATGTTGACTCAGAAGTAAATTGCACTATGTGCATTGTGTCTTATTCGCAAGGAAGCACACTGTGTAACCTGCCCCCATGGGTGTAGCCAGTATTTTTGTTAGGGGGCAGCCCACCTTGGCTATGCCCATGCCTGCCCCCTATGCATGTTTTCTCCTTTGGTGTTTAAATTCCAATAGGTTCACTGGGGCTTACAGATAGGTAAGAACTGTGTTTGGTGCTGCATGGTTCAGCTGCAATTTTGTGCTGCTTGTAAATCCCATTGAGCTTAATGTTCTCCTATGCATGTCTGCTCAGAAGTCAGCCCCATTAAGTTCAGTGGGGCTTTTACTCCAAGGTATAGGCTGCAGCCTTAGAGTAAATAAGTCAGGCTGTCTGCTAGTCATGGTGACTTTGGTGAGATTAACTGGCTTGTGGATCACACCATCAGTCTAGTGTTTTAGTAAGGCTTACTTTTTATTTTGGGAACAAGTAATCTATTTCTCGCACGTACCTTTATTGGCAGACAGTTCTGTTTTTTTGTACCCTCTCCCCTGAGTTTACAGATAGGTTTGGTCCCATGTTAGCTCTTCTCTAAGTAGACACATTGAAACTGATGAGCATGACTAATTTAGGTCCATTAATTTCAGTAGGGCTATGCTGTTGTTGTTAATCTGTTAAACGTTGCCTTCTATTACATTATATTAGAAATATTTTTTGAGACTCTGAAATCATTCTAAAATTCCTTACAAGGCTCACAATTGGGGGGGGGGAATAACTGGATTGTTTTCACTTTTTAAATCGCATCCCTCTTTTTGTGGGGGTTGCCTGTCATGTACCGCCACACATTGTAACTTGGTTAGTTTCTGTTTTGAAGATCCAGCAGAATATATTTTGATTAAACACAATCACATTTTATATTCTCCGAAATCCTCCTCTTGAAAACCAGTTAAAATACACAGTTAAAATCCAGTTAAGTTCAGGGTGCGTTTCTGCTTTTACGGTGTACATGTCTGCAAGTGTCCAGACTGACATGTCTGTAATTGGACTTTTTCTCCTCTCAAAATGTCTAACATACCTGTTCTGCAACATTTCCTATCTAGGAAATGACAGTTGTGCAATATCTGCAGACATTCTTCCCCGGGAGTAATAGAGAGATGTTTAATCATTCTTTAAAATGAATGGCTTTGTGATTAAAAATTGTCTCGTACATTTCGGTTAATGGAGGGTGAAACCTCAGCACTGAAACGAACATTGAACTTGGGTTAGGAATGTCCTTTCCATCGCTAATGAACTTGGACTATGCGGCAGCCAGTTGCAAATTTCTTTAGAAATTGTGCAATGCAATCCTATAAAAAGTTTACTCAGAAGTAAGCTCAAACGGTTATACTCCCAGGTAAGCATGTATAGGCTTGCTACCTTGGTTTCTTTCGCTTTCCCTATCATTGATCTGTAACGATGCTTTAAGCGTTTCATCTTTATTTTTCAATTCATTGTCCCTGTCACTAATGAAAAAGAGCTTTCCCAGAATCTCACACTTGTTCTTCAGTGTGGTGTTGTAGGGGGAAAAAATTCTGCTCAAGAATAATCTGTGGTACTCACTTTTGAAATGTTGAGGTCTAACTCCCACATATATTCCTGGCCTCAGTTCTCTGTCTGTGAAATGGGTGACCTCTAATTGTAGAGAGTCATCAGGTCTACCCTTGCAATGTATATGTAAAAGGTAAAGGGACCCCTGACCATTAGGTCCAGTCGCGGACGACTCTGGGGTTGCAGCGCTCATCCTGCTTTATTGGCCGAGGGAGCTGACATAAAGCTTCCAAGCTAATGTCCATTGGATTGCTGCCAGGGGTGCCGACTTGAATAAAATATTGTGGGGGGCCCAGGTAAGCCCTGCACCACATAATCAATCACATGACAAAGTGCGCACACACCGTTTGAATGGCAATACCCATCAACTTTGTTCAGCCCCCTCAAATATTTTATTGTGGGGGCCAAAGCCCCCACGTTCCCTAGGAGTTGGCTCCTAAGATCCCTGCCAATAATGCATTTGAGTCAACAGTGGATTTCTTGGTTTCTGTTGGCTTATGGCAGGCATGTCCAAAGTCTGGTTCGGGGGCATAATCCGGCCTGCCGATTGGTTTAATCAATCCGGCCCCTGTAGCAGTTTATTTCCTGAGGTAAAATCCTAAAAAAAAACCTCAACAACTTCAATCCTAAAAAAAGTTCAACAACTTTGGGGTAAAATCATAAAGAAAGGCCAACCACTTCAGTCCTAAAAAAGGTCAGCAACTTTGATTGGCCCTTTGGTCGGCCCTCACGGCCCTTTACTTCATCAAATCTGGCCCTCTTTGAAAAATGTTTGGACACCACTGGCTTATGGAGAGCTCATGCAGGAGACTAGTTCCTAAACTGGAACTGAGTTCTGTCTCGGGTTACATTTGGGGAGTGTCAGTATCCTGGCAACGACTGACATAAAAGAGCAGAAATCCTGCTGTGTGATGCCTGAAGATGAGCTGTAGTGCAGGGTTTGAACTATAGGGCAGGTAAACTCTTGACATGAAGCTTCCTCCACAACCCTGCGAGATAGGTAGGCCTGAGAGATGGCAGCTCAACAAAGCTCACGGGCTGTGGACTTGAACTCGTATCTTGCTTATCCATCATAACAGAGATGTCCCAATGGGATAGTATCCTCCTGAGTGGAGCTGAGGGGGTGCACACAGCCCTGATCTCTAACAAAAGGGAATGACCACAGGGCTCAGGAGCTGTGGCTGCTGCTTCTGTCCTCTAGCTCCCCACAAGTACCTGCCACCTAATGCGATTGTCTAACGGTAGGGCTGGCCCCTGGCCCGGTTTCTAATTCTCAAAAGGAGAGAGCAGGCAAAAGCAATTGAAGCAGTTGCTTAGGAGTTGCCCCATCTTCTGCTGACTTTCCCTTATGCTCTCAGCTCACCCTGACCAAGACGAGGTCACAGGTGATTCCTAAGAGAGAGGGAAGCCCTGGTGTGGCGGGCAGATATTACTTCCACCAGGGCAGACCGCTGCTGCCAGAATTTTGATTATGCCTGTTCTAAAAGAGTTGAATTGGCTGCCTATTTCCTTCTGAGCCTGGATTTAGGATGCTGGCAAATCCTTTCGTTAGCTGCTGTTCCTGTTGCAATTTTGTCTTATCCTGCTCCTTAGTTTTGTGCTTTTCGCATGCCTTTTAAAAAAAAGTACATTGGTATACCGATACTTGTTTTCATTTTGTATAACGCCGCAGGCCTGCTTTGTTTGGACCCGAGGTCTCAGTTTTGTTTCTCTGCTGCAAGTGAAGACCTTACTGTTTACTGTGGTTTTCTGGGTTTATTGTGGGGAGGAATCGTGGCTCAAGGGCGGAGAGCCTGCTTTGCATCCAGAAAGTCCCAGGTTCAGTCTAGGTAGGGTTGGGAATGTCCCCTGCTTGAAACCCCGGAGAGTTGCTGCCAGCCAGTGTAGACAGCACTGAGCTTGATGGACCAAAGGTCTGACTCAGTATAAGGTAGTTCTTATATTGGCAATTCAAGGGGCTGGATTTAGCCCTTGTGCCTTCACTTGTGGACTGTTAGGGTAGGCAGTACATTGATTCCCAGGGCTATCTAGATGAAGTTGCAGTCTTGTACTAGACATGTAATCTGGGTGCAATTCAATAGGGCTGCCTTCCGAACTATGATGCTGCCTCACCCCAAGTCAGACCAGCTTGTCCAAGGGGCTGGTGGTGGCTTTCCAGCTGCGGTGGGTATCCTGTAGCCCTCCAGATGTTTTTTGGACTACAAGGCCCAGCAGCCCTGTCCAGTCCCCAGAGGTGATGGGAGTTGGAGTCCTCACCCCTGCTCTGCAAGGCCCTTTTCAGCTCTGTTAACTGGAGACACTTCAATGACAATTGCTAGAAATTGAGCCCGGGGCTCTCTCTCCATTCAAAGCCTGTGTGCAACCGCAGACTCACTCATTGTTTTAATTACATTTGCTTCCAAGGAGCGAAAGCAGCACATACAATTTCCTCTCTGCCTTTTACCTTTGCAATGATCCCATAAAGTTGGTATTGCTGAGTGTGTGTCTATCCCAAGAAAGAGTGAGGATTTGAAGCCGTGTCTCTGCAGACGTGGTCCGACTCTTATGGGGCCATCTCCCTTTTTAATAAAGGGACATTCGCTATGCCTCTTCATTACTGAATTCTGCTGCCATAGAGGCAAACCCATTGAGCCATTTATCTTTCTATAGCTAAAGGGTCTCTCGGATCCGTTTGCTATCCTGAAATGCAAACGCTTTCTCTTCCTGCTTAAGTTTTTTTTTACAGTGGTACCTCGGGTTTCATACGCTTCAGGTTGCATACGCTTCAGGTTACAGACTCTGCTAACCCAGAAATAGTACCTCGGGTTAAGAACTTTGCTTCAGGATGAGAACAGAAATTGTGCTCCAGCGGCACGGCAGCAGCAGGAGGCCCGTTAGCTAAAGTGGTGCTTCAGGTCAAGAACAGTTTCAGGTTAAGTATGGACCTCTGGAATGAATTAAGTACTTAACCCGAGGTACCACTGTATTATTATTCGTTTTCATTGAAGTTTTTTCTGCATTAACAAAATAAACAAATAAGGGAAAGCACCTATAGCGTCTCCACTTTCCATTCATAGAGCCTGCATATGGCCCAATCGCACTGATAAATCAAGCTTGCAAAAAATATTCCCGCTTTAGGCTTGCAAAGGCGGAAGACCAGCCCAAGACAGAGCTTCACCCACATCAAAGGGCATTTGAGGCAACGCTGCTCGTGTGTGATCCAATGTTTCTGGGTCAGGATGCTTTTGAAAGATTTAAAATTGTGCAAGAGGGTTGTCAATTGCTTCCTTTCCATGCCGTGGTGTGTCTCCCCCGCCCCCCCCTTGTGTGCAGAGACTGGTCACAAGGCTGCCGATGGAACCCTGATTGCTGATGACACAGTCGGCAGGGGCGAGGGTGGTAGCAGGGAAGAGCTGGGCTGGAATCTTGGCAGCGCCACGGGCTGAGTTGCTCATAAGGTGTGGATTTGGAACAGGAATGTGGGACGTGACAGCTGGGAGCACACCACTGCAGGGGAAGGATGGAGAAGCTCACAAGCGGGGCACTTTCGTGGTCCGCTTCCTTCTCCGCTCCCCCCAGGCCAAAAATTTCGGAAGCCGATAGGATTAAAACAACAATTTATGAAGAAGGCGGGGGGGGCGGCGTTCCTTCTTTTTTCTTCTGCTCCTTCATCAAAGAGGCCCGGGACACAATGGGGCAGCCTTTGATCTCCTGGACAAAGACCCCTCTAGACCAGACCGGGTCAGTGGGAGTTGTCCCGGATCATTGTTGGAAAGGATGGGGATAATAAATATTGACAAAATGCATTCGTTATCATGATACGCTTTGCTGCTCTCCAGGATTCCTCTGGGCTCCAGAGATCCTGTACCAGTTTAAAAACAATTGCTCGGGCGGTGTGCGGGGCCTTTTCTGGGGTTTTTCCATCCGAAAAGGAGCATCTTTTGGTTCATGGAAATTTTCTGCTGGTGGTTCTGAGTTTGCGCGGTAGGCAAAGAGGTGAGCAGCTACTTGCAAGTCTGTTCAAGGCAGAAGAGTAAAAAAAAAGAGGGGAGGGAGTAAATATAAAGAAAATTTCGTTAGGGTGGGGTAGGAAACCCCAGACAGCAAGCACTCAAGATAGGGGTGGTGGAGGAGCTCGGAGGAGTCCCTTAGACAAGGCAGTAGGCCTGTTTCTCCCTCTCCACCACAAAACACACCCTAAGCCTGAAATCCTGGACCCTCTGACTAGCGAGTAAGCCCCACTGGATACAATGAGCTCACTTCTGCATAGACACAAGACTGTGTGCAATGATTGTCCTGCAATTCAGTGGGTCTCTGTACTAAGCATTTGCACCAAAAGGATTTATCCTGTACTGATGTCATTGCTATAGTGATGATCAGATATAGCAAAGTAACCCATGACAAATATCCTTAAAGTACACTTCTTCTTTTAAAAAGCAAATCAATATTGAACGATCCAAGAAGCCCAGCTGAACATCTTGTCCCCCTTGGTGCTGAAATCCAAAATGGTGGTCCTGATTGAGATCTGGGTTGCCAATTTCTGGTTTGGCTGCAGTTGCTCTAACCCTTTAACACCAACTTGATCTGGATTAGGAAAGTGTTTTTCTTTACAGTGAATGAGTTGCTTCTCCAACGCCTGATCTCTAGACATTTGGCAGGTGATGATACTTCATGCTATTAAAAGGCACAAGAGCAGCTCACAGTGTCTCTTTTTCTGGTTAGTTGGCAACACTATACCTGGGGCAAGGAAGGAATTTTGGGGGGGGCAGATCTTGTGCTGTAGATGAAAAGTCAATTTTATACTAGCTTTTCTGGACGCAAGGCATGTTTCTAATCTTTCTTTTCTTTTTTAAAAATTACATAATTGATGGAAAGTGAGATCTGCAGGCATTGTTTTCTCCCAGTTGGGGCCATTTGGGTGATTGATTGATTGATTGATTGATTTATAATATCCCTAAGCCACTTGTCACCATAGACAGAGAGTTTTATGTAAGAATCAATAAAACAATCTTATCAGCCAAAAGGATATAGTGTGTTTAACAAACAGCAGCCACAAACCCCACAGGTAAAATCACAAGATCCATAATGCAACTTAATTTAAAACGATTGCTGAAAGAGAAAGGTCTGTTTGAGGCTGCACCTCCAGCAGTGTGGAGCGGCTGAATTTGAGCTGAGTTGGTCCCAAAATCTTTTAAGAACGTGAGAAGACATTGCATTAGGCCAGTGGCCCAACCAGTCCAGCATCTTGTTCTCACAGTGGCACATAGCTGTCAACTTTCAGATTTGAAAATAAGGGATCAGCAGCCTCACCTGTCCCGGGGATAGTCTACGGGATATCTAACAATCTGCGGAAGCAGCGGGAAACGGTGCTGGAATAAGGGAATTTCCCGCAAAAAAAAAGGGAAGGTTGACAGCTATGCGGTGGCAGTCCAGGTGTCCCAAAGAGAAGCCTGCAAGGAGGACCTGATGTAGCAGCAACTCCCCCCCCCCCCCGCCCCACTAGGAACTTAGCTACTTCTCTGCCTCTAAGTTGTCAGACGTCACTGCTCCAGCTCTCCAGCCTTTTGCTCTGCCTGTGCAAGTTTCCGTCTGGAAAGCAAATGACAAAAGGTTTCTAACTTGAGCCATGTTGTTAAGCTCCTGAATTTTGGGGGCGGGGAGGGTCTTTACCCTGGCAAGAGCAAGTCTTCTTTGCGACGGGATAGGCCGTCACCCCTCCTGGTGGGAGAATGTGCTTGTTTCCGGTCGCTTCTGGCATTTGGGCATATTCAAAGTGGATGCATCTTGCCATGCTTCCCTCCTGCCTCCTGATGAAATGGGGAGGCCCCTTTCTCTCCCCCATCTTCCTCCTCCCCTTCCCCCACCCCCACTCCTCCATTGGGGAGGGTGCTGCTGGCATGTCCGCCTGGCGGAACGGGAGGGGGGCCTGGCAGGCAGGCAGAAGCAGCCCAGCGAATGTGGGCGAAAGGTGAACATGATGCTCTGGCTTACGAGGGGGGAAGGGAGGGCCATGCGCAGGATCAGCGTCCTGATTGGCTGTGGGGGGACGAGCCCCCAGCAATCTGAGGTCAGAGCTTTCTCTCTCTCTCTCTCTCTCTCTCTCTCTCTCTCTCTCTCTCTCAGTTAGTGAGGAGTCCAGTTCATACTGGGGGAGGTGTACAAATGCATAAGCCTTGTCCAGTGTCGTGGGTAATCTGTAGGCAGGAGCTGGGCTGAGGAACGTAATGGGTGTGTACATGACCCTTTGCACGTTCCGGGGAGGAGGGAAGTGTTGGTCTCAGTCTCTGAAAGGAGAGCAAAATGAGTCCCCCACTTAATCTTCTTTCTGTGGCCTCCCTCCCCCCCCCTTGCCCGAGCAAGGAAGAGGAAGGAAATATATTTCCTTGGTGCTTTTAACTGTTTCCGCTAGGTGAACACTTCACGCAGAAGGTGGCAGCCCCTCCTCCCCACCCAAAAGCCGAAATAAAATGCATTACATTTCCAAGATGGATATTAGAGGCAGTGGACTGTCTAATAAGAGAGCGAGCAGCGAAGCAGAAAAACTCTGGTTCAGATCTTCCTTTCCACTGTGAACTCGTAATGCGTCCTTCCAAAGCTCTTGCTTTTCAATCTCCCACAAGCCCTAGTTTGTATTGGTAACCCTAGTCTGACTTCCAGGGGGGTGTTGTAAAGATTCCTGAGATGATACTGACTCCCGCTGAGTGCTTGGGAGGTAGAAATGGAGTCTAAATACTCTGCATCGCCCCCAGTATCCTGGGACAATCTATCCTTCAGATTTCGTATTTTTTTGAATTTTGCAATGCTGTCCTCTGCTTTGAGGAAAGTGCTGCATATCCTAAGAGAAACCACGTTTAGAAATGTGTTGCCTTTTGGGGGGAAACATTCACATGGATACTAATCTATGTGCAGATTTCTCAAAATTTAAAAAATGTGGATTGTGGTGGCGACAGGACAGAACAGGATATTGAATGGGCGCGTGCAAAATGGACATAAGATGGAGCCAAACCGATTTATCTCGCTCTACTTACAAAATTATGCCTGGTGAGGAGAAGGAAGAGGGGTTTTCTCCCCACTATAATAGCCTTCCCAGCCATGCGATGTAATCAATGGGGACACTTTATGATCTCTTTAGAGCTGCGCTGTATCTTTCTACTTTTGTCCCTCTAAGGCTTTGACCCTTTGCGGTTCAAACCTTTGTTTCTTAGTTTCTTTTCTTTTTGTTAAGTTTGCACTTTCCTCCCTTTTTTTTGGTAGCAAATAAATTTAATTTTATTTTTTTATGGGACAGACCAAGGAAAACACTTCTGGATGCTAAGTGAATGGGATAGAATGGGCTGCCCTGAGTGACGCGGATGCTGGCTTTCAAAAAGGGGGTTGGACAGATTCGTGGAAGGATGTTAAAACACATTGGGAAGCCATTCATAAATGAGATGAAATAAATCAGGGTGGAAGAGGAGGAGCGGTCTGCCTCTGGCTTATTGGTCATGATGGATATGTAGAACAGCTTGCTGGATCAGGCCAGTGGCCCACCCAGTCCAACATATCCTGTTCTCACAGTGGCAGACGAGACGCCCCCCCCATGGGAAACTGGCAAGCAGGACTGAGCACCAAAGCACACCTCACTTGGTGTGTTTTCCAGGAACTGGTATTCGGAAGCCCTCTCGGGGGGGGGGGAGTTCCATAGTTGGACTATGTGCTGCTTTCTCCATGTGGCCTAATCCTTTGTCATAAGCTTTGTCAGGAGGGGCTAGCCGGGCCTTATTATGCCTTTTGCGAAAGCTCCGGCATGTGATTGTGGTAAATAGCCGTTACACAACCAGAAGCAGACGGGTTGTTGGCCTCCCCGGTCCCACGCTACACCTTGGTGGGGATTTATAGCGGCCGGCGGCTTTTGTTGCTCTGCAAACTAATCTCAAAGCTGTAAGCCCGCCACAATGTTGGCCGCCGTGCTGTTTCCTCCGGATAAGTTGCAGGGGGTTGTTCACCTTGTCGTTTGTTCGGATCCCCCTCTGAATCACTCAGGGTTGGTGAGATCATCTACGCCCACCTTTTGGCTCAGAGCTGGGATGCCGTATATGGGAGGCCGGCAACTGATGGCCCCCCGGATGCTGTGGGTCCCAACAGCTCCAGCTATAGCATGGCCAGCAGTCAAGGTTGTTGCCAGTTGTCCAGACACATCTGGGTGGCCACATGTTCTGCATCCCTATCTCATAGCTCAAATACAGTGGTACCTCGGGTTACATAGGCTTCAGGTTACAGACTCCGCAAACCCAGAAATAGAACCTTGGGTTAAGAACTTTGCTTCAGGATGAGAACAGAAATTGTGCAGCGGCAGCAGGAGGCCCCATTAGCTAAAGTGGTGCTTCAGGTTAAGAACAGTTTCAGGTTAAGAACGGACCTCCGGAACGAATTAAGTACTTAACCCGCGGTACCACTGTATCCCCATTCATACTTCCTACAGTAAACCTGGTTTAAGTTCTGATCTACCAACCGCTTCTTCATTTAGTGGGCCTGATCCAGCAAGGCTCCACTTACATTCTTATGTCTGATTGTTCTGTTTCTCTGCCACATGTTCCATCGTGTGCAGCATAGAGTTCCCAAGATCCAGGACACTGATCTCTAATGTGGAACTTTTTTTTTTTTTTTTGCTGTTAAGAGTTTCATAAAATTCAATATTTTGCTGGGGTATTTGGGGGCTTTTCTCCCTCATTATATACTAAATAAAGTGAAATCAGGCTGGATAAAAGGTACCTCTCAGTAATCAAATTTTTTGCATAGGGAAGCTTTTTAATGTAATGTTTTATTGTGTTTTTATATATGCTGAAAGCTCCCAGAGTGGCTGGGGCAACCCAGTCAGATGGGCAAGGTACAAATAATAAAATTATTATTATTATTATTATTAGTAGTAGTAGTAGTAGTAGTAGTAGTATCATTATTTGCATTGGCTTTTCTGACATGGTCGGAAACCTAGACTTCGTCATTCCAAATTTCCACTGTGGCTTTATCCATGTATGTCTCACAGTCCATCTTGCTGTCGTTAGCAAGTAGCTAATTAGTTCTCTGCTTTCACAGTCCAAACTTTGACTGTCCCAAGTGTCTTTAAATAGTGATGGTAGGAATTTGTAGCATACCTTGGTGGGTGTTTCTTAAAGCACCTGAGCTCCTTTGCAAATAGAAAATGTCACACAAGTGATCATTTTTATAAACCAGCTGGGGCACTTTAGTTTTGTCCATTGAGAATGCTTAGTCATAGGAAGTGAGTCGGGCGATGGTGGTGTCTGAAGGGTGGATGATGAAGCATGACCTAGGATGCTCATCAGTCAGGGAGCAGGGGATGGGGGGGGGGAAGGAATGCACAAAGGTTGGGTTGTGAGGTTTCACTTGTTTTTGATCTGTGAAACAGTTCCCCACATGCACATCTGTGCAAAATCTTGAAATGGGACCTATCAGCCAGATTTTTTTTTAAGCTAAGTAAAGCAAGCATGCAGCAACATTTTTCTTCAGCCTGCATGTTTAAATTGCACATCCTCAGATGGCTCACTTCTGAAAATTCAGGTGTGTGTCTCCTCTTCAGACCCAGTTGCTGAGAACAGGGACTCATTTAGAGCTGCCATGGGCAGCCTTCCCTGGGTTTGTTTCTAGGATGCTTCTGTATCTGGAGTGAGTGGCTGATTGATCTGCTGAGGAACTTGGGGGTGGGGACAAAGTCTGTTGCTGCCCAGTTGCAACACCTTTCTCGTTCTTCTTTTGTTCCTCCAGCAAAGGCTTATTGGAAGGAAACTACACCAGAGCAGGGAAGCAGGGAAGAGATCCAACAGGCACCCCCATCTGAAGCTCATTGGCAGGACAGACCCTGCTACCTACCTATCTGTCTGTCTGTCTATCATCTATATCTATCTATCTATCTATCTATCTATCTATCTATCTATCTATCTATCATCTATCTATCTAATCTATCTATCTATCTATCTATCTATCTATCTATCTATCTATCTATCATCTATCATCTATCTATCTATCATCTATCTATCATCTATCTATCATCTATCTATCTATCTATCTATCTATCTATCTATCTATCTATCTATCTATCATCTATCATCTATCTATCATTTCACTTTTGTGAATCACCCTTCATTTAAATAGATCCCAGGGTATGCAACAAAAGAACCGAATGTAATTTAAAATAAATAAAAAAGTACATGTAAACTATTGTAACAACCACAATAATAGCAAAGTACAAAACAAGCAGATCGAGAAGCAGACAGAATCCTGCCCCAATTTCAGGGGCTGAATCTCACCAGACGCTGCTCTGAGTAGACCCATTGCATTCAAAGAACATGGCTAACGTAAGTTCGTCGAGTTGAAAGATGGATCTTGCATTCCAGGCAAGCAATTGAGGGGAGCGGTTTGATTATTTAGTTCGCAAAATTAATTTCGTTTCATAAAATCTATACACCGCTTGATTGTATAAAAAACAAACCGACTTCCCAAGTGTTTTACAAAAAACAAACCAACCCTCCAAACAATAAAATCATCACAAAAAAGTCACCGACATAATTTAAGACCCTCTCATCAGTCATAGATGCTGTAGCTGAGATTCTCTCATTACAAGGGGCTGGACTAGATGACGTTCGAGGTCCCTTAAACTTTACCATTCTATGAGTCTTGATGCTCATGTCTCTGACTTAACTTTAAAGTAGTTAGAGCAATGTCCCTGCCGGTCCCTCTCTGTATGTTGCAACGCAAATGCACACAGGTTGTGTCATCAAAGAAATTGACCTCCCTATGGACTTCCTGGAGTTTGTTCAGGCAGGAATCAAAAAGCGTCCGAACGGTCAGTGATGAGTTTGTGTGCAGGCAGCGGGGGGGGGGGGGGCGGCACGACGCTCTCCTACTAGATTAATGCAAGTGGCAGTAGGTATGTGTTGTTGCTTTTTGCTTTTAATGACAAATACCAGTCGTGGGTTTGGAGAGAGAACCGGGATCAAGGCTGGAGCAGGTATGGAAAGGGGGAACCTCCCTTTTTCGCTCCCTCTCCAGTTCCCGGCAGACATCACGATTTACGCAGTTGCTGTTTGCACTGAGAAGGAAACTTTCCAATGCAAATAGGAGGCAGCTGCAATATCCTGATCCGCCCCTCCACTCGTGTTTAACTTTGACAAGCAGTTTGGCCTTAAAATGGCATCAGAACCGGATTGGTTGATGATTTATTGGGGGGTCCCTTCTCCCCCACCCCACCCCCAAATTGGGTTTCAAACTGCTCACGGAGCCTCAAAATGGTGATTTCCTGCTTAGGATTCTCATCTGGTGAGAGAAGAACTCCAAAATATTCCATTTTACTTTTTTCTGGTTCTGGTTTTTCTGCTGTGATTCCTGCCTTGCAGGGGGTTAGACTAAAGGACCTGTTGGTTCCCTTCTAACTCTACAATTCTGTGGTTCCCCATCAACCCTACACCCAAACCACTTCAACTTTGGAGCAGCCTGAGAACCACCCCCCAAAACAAGGACAGCTAGCTGGTGATTCCCGCCCTCCAACAAATTTTACTTTGGATAAATTGAGTTTTTTATTATTAGGAGGGGAATAGTGAAGAGTTCCTTTGCCCCATCTGTTTCCAACATAACTGTATTCCTTGTTCTGGTGTCTCCATTTTGCTTCCCCACTGCGACAGCTGTAGGTCTTCCTCTGTCTAAAATCAAGGCTGCAGTCCTAGGCACACACTTCACCTGCGCTGTGGGTTAGACCACAGAGCCTAGGACTTGCCGATCAGAAGGTCGCCGGTTCGAATCCCTGCGACGGGGTGAGCTCCCGTTGCTCGGTCCCTGCTCCTGCCAAGCTAGCAGTTCGAAAGCATGTCAAAGTGCAAGTAGATAAATAGGTACCGCTCTGGGTGGAAAGGTAAACGGCGTTTCCGTGTGCTGCTCTGGTTCACCAGAAGCGGCTTAGTCATGCTGGCCACATGACCTCGGAAGCTGTACGTCGGCTCCCTCGGCCAGTAAAGCGAGATGAGCGCCACAACCCCAGAGTCGGCACGACTGGACCTAATGGTTAGGGGTCCCTTTAACTTTACCTTAATCCCCACTCAACACAGGGGGAATTGTTTCTGATTAAGCAGGCATAGGGTTGTGTCGGATGAGATGTTTATTTTTACTGGATTGGTGGGGTGGGGGAGCACAGGCTTCCCAATCCCAACCCCTTTGATGCAGAAGGAGTTTACTCCCAAGTAAGTGTAAGTCAGATTTCAGCCTTGGCTGCTGAGCTGTAATAGCTTGTTGTGCTAACACGGGTTGGGTTTGTTTGTTTGTTTGTTTGTTTGTATGACGCATGCCTCTTTTGCAGTTAAAAGTGTTCTGTTTAACCAGAATGATTTTTTTTGTTTCATAAAAGTAGACTCTGGAAAGAAAGAGCATTGGGCTAGGAGTCGCTCACATCGCTGTGAACCAGGGGGTCAGACTAGATAACCCTTGGGATCCCAACACTATGCTAAGTGCAAGAGGATGGGTTGAGCAGGGAACCAAAGGATTGGTCTCTGCAGAAGTGAGGCTACTGGGGGGGGGTTAAAAAGGGGGGCAACAACTTTTCAAAACTCTCTTGAACCTCAAGGAGCAAGTCCTCATTGTCTCCACATACTGTTTCTGCAGAGCAACCAAATACTGCTGGGGAAAGGGCAGTCAGGCATTGTGGCTTTTGAAGTGTTTTGTGTGCCTTTCTCTTAAACCAGGCATGGGGCAACTGCAGGCCCTCCATGTGTTGCCTGACTACAGCTCCCATCAGCCCCAGCAAGCATGGCCAGTCACCTGGCAGGATGGGAGTTGTGGTTCAGCATCATCTGGAGGGTTCCCCACGCCTGTCTTAAAAGTCAGAATTATGAGCCCTCATAGTGAAGTCGGGAGGGACTGAAGTGTGGGCTCCAGGCAGAGGCTAGATTCGAACCAGGGGTCCCGTCTTGATTTCTCAAGCCCGTGTGGTATAGTTGTTATGAGTGTCAGACCAGGACCTGGGAGACCAGGGTTCAAATCTCCACTCGGCCATGGAGCTCCCTGGGTGACCTTGGGCCAGTCACCCATGTTCCACTTAACCTACCTCACAAGGTTGTTGTTAGATATAAAATTGAGGGTGGAGGGGAAAATCATGTACACTGGTACCTTGGGTTACATACGCTTCAGGTTACATACGCTTCAGGTTACAGACTCTCCTAACTCAGAAATATTACCTCAGGTTATATACCTCAGATCGTGCTCCGGCAGCACGGCGGCAGCAGGAGGCCCCATTAGCTAAAGTGGTGCTTCAGGTTAAGAACAGTTTCAGGTTAAGAACTGACCTCCGGAACGAATTAACTACTTAACCCGAGGTACCACTGTACTGTATACCGCCTTGAGCTCCGTGGAAGAAAGGGGAAACGGAAACACAGCAACATGCTTCTATATACCTCTCTCTCCTTTAGTTACTAGGCTATGCCAAGTTATCTTATTTTGGCAGACACCTCATGAATGGTGTGCAGCTTGGTTGTGTTTAGGGTTTTTAAAATAATAATAATAATAATAAATTCCTGCCCTTTCCCTTTTTTCCCTTTCAAGTTTGAATGGAAGCATGTTGGACAATGTCTGTGGTTCTCTTGTGCTGGATTTTCTATGAACTTCTGCCAGGGCCTGACAGCTGTGTGGGCGCCTTTGAGATTAGAGGAGACCAGTTAGCAGGAGGCTTTTCCTACCTGCTTTGATGGAAGGCTGGTCCAGGAAATGGGAACATCAGCTAAGTCCCCCGCTCCTTCTGACAACCTCCTTCGCTGCGGGGCTCGTCCCTTGGGGTTTTGCTGAGCCTTCGGGTTTGGGTTAATTTGCGGACATGGGCTTGTGTCCAAAGCAGTTCTTAAGTTTCCCGTTTCGGATTTGCCCTTGCGCAATGGAACATTCTCTCTCCCCCCAACACACCCCCCCCTAAATTTATTATGGTTCCCCACTCCCGAGCCTCCAAAGCTGATTTGAGAAAAATATGTGGAGGGAGGAGAAATGGGAAACGAGGGCATTGGAAGATGGCACAAACATGTGTTCTGTTGCTGTCTTGGATTCTTTCGCTGTGATTCCTGCATTGCAGGGGCTGGACTGGATGACCATTAGGGTCCCTTCCAACTCTAGAATCCTATGATCTTGCCCAGAGCATCACGGACTGTTACGGATGCTCAGTTTTTCCCCGCAGCAGCCAGAGGTTTTCCAGACTGTTCTGGGATTCCTTGGAATCTTATTAGTGACTCCTCCTCAAGGTTCTCAGCATTCTTTTCTTCTGTCTTTTTTTCAAAGCTTTTCGTTATAACTTTTCCAATATTATTCATTATTCATTATTCGTTTCTACGCCGCTTTATGTTTTGAAGAAAGAATCTCAAAAGCGGTTTGCAGCACGTCAAAACATCAGATGAACCCAGAATAAAACAGCGAATGTAACAAGGGCAGCTGTGGCAGAAAAGACTGGGAGTTTGCTGTTCTGGGTCTCCCCTTGTTTTGCTAGGTGCACTCTGTTCACGAGGGGCAGCCCTGAAGCCCCAGAGATGTGGCCACCCAACCCATCATAGCTGTCAACTTTCAGATTTGAAAATAAGGGATGAGCAGCCTCACCTGTCCCGGGGACAGGCTACGGGATATCTAACAATCCGGGATAGCAGCGGGAAATGGCGCTGGAATAAGGGAATTTCCTGCAAAAAAAGAGAAGGTTGACAGCTATGCAACCCACACTAACAGGAGCTGGATGCTAGCCCAGCAGACTGCAGCTGCTTGGTTCCAGGTGCGCCAGGTCAGTTTCTGCTGCGGCATTTTTATCACTTCCAAGGGCATAAAACACGTGATGCTCAGTTGTTGCTGGACCACGTCTGTCTTTGTCCCTAAGCATTGGCCGTGCTAGGACAGGAGCTGATGGGAGTTGTGGTCAAAGACCCTTTTGCCCATCACTGGTTCGTAGAACTTTGCAGTTAGCATGCAGGTGAACACTCTTTTGTCTTTGCAAAATAATTTTTCAAAAAGCAGTAACAAACATATCTGGGGATGCTGTGGTGAGCCTTTAAGGTAAACCTGCAAAATTTGAAAATCTGGAATCTTGGGAAGGGCTGTAGCTCAGCAACCAGAGCAGCTGCTTTTCATGCAGGTTCAATCTCCAATGACATCTCTAGTTAGAGCTGGGGCAGGTTCCTGTCTTGAGACCCTGGGGAGCTACTGCCAGTCAGTGCAGGCAGTATTGAGATACATTCCAGGAAAATGAAGAAGAAAAGGTGTGAATTAAACCTTAACGTATGTATTCCTCAGAAGCACACAGCAGCTTTCATCATGTGGTAACTGGGTGGTACAAAATCGGACCATTTGTTTTGGGGAGATTGTAAATGGGGATTTGAACGTTGCTCTCCCACACTGAAATCTCTGCTCCACTCTCCTGCCATACAGAATGGTAACGTGAGTCCACGGCTTCCTTGACCAACTCTATTCTTTCTGTGGCACCCCTGTGGGGCTCAGGAGCCCTGTTACGTCGCCCCTTGCCTGCAGAGCTGGCAGCCTCTCACCCTTTTTCAAACACCCTCCCTTATGGAGTGTTCCCTTGGCCTCCTCTCCTATCCCATTTCCTTGGGAATCCTCTGGGCAGCCGCTGCTGCCATCCCTGGTCTCTCCCCCCTCGCCCCAAAGAGAAGTGCCTCTCAGAGGCACCATTCACCAGTGGTTCTTGTAGCTGGGGCTGCTACAATAATCAGCTGTGCAAGCCCTTGGGAGGCAGAGACAAGAGAGGGCATCAGAGGAGGGAAGGAAGGAAAGAGGGACAGAGGCCAGTGTTGCCCATGGCACCCCTGACCATCATTTAAGGCATCCCAGTTTGCCATGGCACACTGGTTGAAAACCACTGGTCTAATCACACATCCTCTCTCATTGCCACCCATCTTACAAGGTTGTTGTGAGGATGATTTTGGGAGTGGGCCACGTTCACACCTTAGATTTAAATCACTATGCTCCCACTTTAAACAAGTGTGGCTTTCCCCAGAGAATTCTGGGAGTTGTAGTTTGCTAAGGGTGCTGAAAATTGTCAGTTCCCTGTGAAGAAGGATGGATTATTAACCCACTTTGAGGGGAATAGGGATGGGGTCCTCCTAATGACTCTCTCAGCACCCTTAACAAACTATAGCTTCCCGGATTATTTTTTGGGGGGGGAGAACCATGGCTATTTAAAGTGGTATTGCCATGCTTTGAGTGTATGGAGTGAATGTGGCATTCGTGTCTGTGTGTGCGAAAGAGAGAGAGAGAGAGAGAGAGTGAGAGAGAACATTACCTCAAGGCAGTAAAGCTTAAGGGTATAGCCAGATTGTCCTAAAAGCAGGTTCACATGGCTCCTCAAATTCCTCCCACCCCAAATTGAGAGAGAGAGACCATCTGGGATTAGCCAAGGCCGGATCCCACTCTCCCAAAACAAAGACCCACTGTGACGTGGGTGGGAACAGAAAAGGGGCTTTGGGCATCCAAAGCTGCTTAGTTCAGCCTGCGAAAATCAGGGCCCCTGTTTTGCTTTCCCGTTGCGGCTGAGGGAGAACCCCTTCTCCACCCCCACCCCTACAATCAGGCTGGTGTCCAAACTTGGTGGCCCCTGTTAACCTCCAGCTTGAAACAAGCCCCTAATTGTCGCTTTCGGCTTAGCCAGAAAGGAGGTGGGGAAGGGGCTTTGCCAAAGAGCTGCTGGAGAGATTCCATGCCCGGTTTTGCCCTCTTTCGTTAGGGAGGAATAACAATAGCGGCCTGTTTTCTTCCTATCCCATCTCAGAGCTGATATCCTGAGAGGACCGTTTTTCTTCTTCTTCATCATCATTATTATTAATTTAAAATCGTATCTTTGCTTTCCATCTTATGGAACACACGAGCCCAGGGAAAAATGAGAGACAATATGATAGCCACCTTCAACAAATATGTGAAGGTCTGTCCCATGGAAGATGGAGCTAGCTTATTTCCTGCTGCTCCAGAGGGGAGGACTCAAACCAATGGATTCAAATGACAAGGAAGGAGATTGCGACAAAACCTTAGGAAGAACTTTCTGAGATTAAGGGCCGTTTAACAGTGAAGCAGACTCTCTGCCCACAGCTTGCAGAATCATTCAAACGCTTGACTTCACAGGTGCGGTTTAAGGGAACCCTTGTTCAAGGGGCCGTCTGAAGGTACCCAGGGAGCAAGTGTTGGAAGTTGTCACTTTGCCCGCTGATTAAAAATCTGCCTTGTTTTCTCTCTTCTCTCTCCTCCCCCCGCCCCAAGCAGATGACGGCTCGGTTGATGCTGGCTGTTGGAGGAGCAGTCCTGGGATCTCTGCAGTTTGGCTACAACACTGGAGTCATCAATGCCCCACAGAAGGTGAGAGCTGAAAGGGAGGAATGAATGAATGGCTTGCAGTTTCTCTGATGGGCAAACCATCTGATGGGCAAACCCACGTGGCCTCTGTGCTGGTCTTGTAGGAGGCAACTTGTTCATGGTAGGGAAAGATGTGCTAGCAGGGTGGGGAGGACATCCGAGGCATGTTCAGTTGACCCCCTTAGGAGAATGCAACTGCTCTTTCAGGGGTTCAGAGTATACAGATACGTAGTGCTCCAGGCCTAAACAATTTCCCCAAGGGTGTAAGAAGGGGAATGGCTGTAGCCCAGTGGTATAGCTTCTGCCCTGCATGCAGGTGGTCTCAGATTCAATCCCCAACAACATCTTCAGGTAGGGCTGGGATTGTTCCCTCTCTGAAACCCTGGATTACCGCTGGTGGTCAGTGCCGACAGTACTGAGCTACGTGGACAAATGGCCTGAATCAGTATAAAGCAGCTTCTTATTTTTCTGGACCAGGCCGAAGGTCTGTTTAGTTCAGCATCCTTGCTTTCCCTAGTGGCCTCTGGGAAAAGCCCTCGGCAGCCTTTCCCTGGTGTTGTACCCCAGCAACCACAGGTATAATTTCTCTGTCTATAGAGGTTATATCTGGACTTAATAGCCCTTGTAAATGTGTGGGCTGCATGTAGCCTGGTTCGACTGGTTGTGCAGAGGTTCCTTGTGGATACATTATCTGCACAGTGCCGGTGTCTTCCTGCCCTTCTATGTGGGTCCAGCACATGCTGAATATATCCAAGGCTTGTCCATACCTGCTTGCACGGTTGCCTGTGGCGAGTCAGGGCCGTGTCCAAGCAACCAAGCATTAAAAAAGTTGTTTTTTCCCAGCTTGTGCATGAACGGGCTATGAATTAGTTTCATAGAGTTTCCTATTGCAAAGCGGGGTGTATGAGCACCTCTTTTAATTAATAATAATAATTTTTAAAGGGGTGTTCATAAGCCCCTGCTTTGCAAAACTGCAAAAATTATCATCAGTTAGTTGCTTTTCCTTCCACAAGGCAAAAGCAAAACACTCCACAGATACATTAAAACCAATAGGAAAAATACATTAAAAATATCCCACCACAGATAAAGGCCACAAATAGAGGCCAAAGGACTGGTTATAAAGGAAAATTGTCTTTTGAAATCCAGAAAATGCTGTGCAAGGTGGGAAATTCAGGTTCCCTCCCTCTGCTCCCCCCTTGCCCACCCCCCAAAAATAGCACATCCGGTTAGCCAGCTTACTGCCAACTCTAATGGGATTTGTTAAGCTGGTTCCCAGGAGAATTAACAGTCCCTCTTGTGCTGAGTGTTTTGTTTAAAAGGACTCGGGCGGCAGGAGGGGGGTGCGGCTGCGTCATTCTCAACCCTTCTCGGCTAATACTCACCCAATGCCCCTGAGACGGATTCCAGAGTGGGATTTAAGCATGCCCAGGATGATTTTCAGACCGTGGTCTGGATCAGCTCCATCTCAAGATAACGTGGAGCTGGGAAAGCTTTGGAGAAGGCAAGGAAAACGACTGGGGAGTTGGAGCCCTCCTTGCGAGAAAGGGCTGTCAGTTTGATTAGCCAGGGGCACAGTAGAGATTTAGAAAACGATGCATGCTGTTGCATATACACGATGCATATGTTCCAATAATAGGAACCTAAGAAGCGGCTTCATATACTGAGTCAGACACTACTGGGTCCATCTAGCTTGGTATTGTCTGCACTGACTGGCAGCAGTTTTCCAGGGTTTCCGGTTGGGGGGCATCCCCAGTCCCACTTGGACTGAACTGGGGAGCTTGACATGCAAAGCAGGTGGTCCGCAGCTGGGATAGAACTTGCAGCCTTTGAGTGTATGGACCCACAGCCACAAGAGTAATAGTGTGGCATGGCTAGCAGCCTGGATAGCTAAAGAGAACTTCCTTGGCCAGAGACAGTATACCTCTGATTTCCAGGTGCTTGAGGGACCAGCAACAGGAAGGAGTTTTTTCCTTTGTGCTCTGTCTCTGGGTTTCCTGGGCTGTTCCTCAAGGGATGCAGGTTGCAGGATTTAGATGCCTCACAGTTTGATGTGACGGAGGGGGCTGCTCCTTCGGCAAACTAAGAAAACTGACCTTCCTCACCCTGATTATTCCAGAATAATAGAATCCAAGGCCAAAAGCTCCCCACCCCAAGTCATAATTGTTGTACTAAGCACATAGCCAGAGCTGCTGAGGTTAGACACATGTTTATTTGAATTGCCAGCCAATGATAGTTGCAAACCACTGGCATAAATGATATTCCCCTGCTTATTCTGAGATTCCTTTAATACCCTCCCTGCTGCCTCTTTTAGATGTGCTTTAATCTGTGCACTTGCTACTTAAGATATTAAACCAAACTGCATTGAAGAGAGATTGCCCCGTCGCTAATTAAGTAATCACTTCTTTCACTGCAACAACTGAGGAACAGCTTTCTGAGTTAACAGCTTGGGGCCAGTTTACCTGCCCACTTGACTGCTCCAATCCATGGAACTGGCACTGTTAAAGGCGCTGTATAATACCCAGTTCCATCCTTGTAAGAAATCAATCTTCTGGGGTGCAGCACCCACACTTTGGAACTCCCTGCCGATTGACATCAAACTGGTGCCTTCACTGTACTCTCTTTCAATGCCTCCTTAAAAGACTTCTGTGTTCAGGCAAGCCTGTCCAGATAATGTAGAATGTTGTATTTACTTCTTTTTAGTAACCAGTGCTTTTGAGTATTTTTAATACTGGCACATTTAATGTTTTATATGGTTGTCAACCACAAAGCTTTCTACATTGCAGGAGGTTGGACTAGATGATCCTTGTGGTCCTTTCCAACTCTGATTCTATAAGAGGTTGTTTTGTTTTGCTGGGTTTTTTGTTTACTTGAATTTTGTCAAGTAAACAAAATGTTTATTTGAGCCGCATTTAAATTTAAACAAAACTCTGTTCATTGTAAAATGCTGTGCTATAGAATCCTTCTGCATCATGTCAGATGCCCTCCCATCAGATGTCAAGGAAATAAACAACTATCTGACTTTTAGAAGACATCTGTTTAGGGAAGTTTTTAATGTTTGACGTTTTATCGTGTTTTTTCATATTCTGTTGGGAGCCGCCCAGAGTGGCTGAGGAAACCCAGCCAGATGGGCGAGGTACAAGTAATAGATTATTATCATATTATTATTGTCAGGGCTTTTGTGACTTAATGGTAGAGCATCTGCTTTGCATTCAGGCTGTCCCAGGTTCAATTCCTATCGGCATCACCAGGTAGGAAAGGACCCTGTCTAAAACCCTGGACAATTGGTGCAGACAATGCTGAACTCGATTCAACAGCCCTTATTACGATTGAGGAGGAGAGTCTCTCAATTCTGTCTTATCTCTTCATCGAGCCCTTCGTAGACCCGCCCAGAGCCTTATTTAATGGTTCCCAGAAAAGCAGCTGTGCTAAGGCTGTTGCAGGAGAACCAGTCAAGCATCTTTTTGGTGCCACAAGACTAAAACGGATTACGCCGTAAGCTTTATCCGATGAATAGGGGGGGGGGGGCATTGCATCTGAGGGAACGGACTCGTAAAAGCATCTGGAATAAGACGTCTGTTTGCCTTTTAGGTGCCTCACATTTGACGAAGTTTTCTTTTAAAGACACATCAAACAGGATGGGGGCGGGGGGTGCAGATGTTACTGGACTCCAGCGCATGCCATCCCTGACTTTGACTACACTGGCATGGGGCTAATGGGAGTTGGAGTCCATCTCCACCTGGAGGACCACAGACTCTCCACGCCCACAGTATTGCTCTGTGGTGATGGTGTGGGCTCACCTGTGGCTGTCCAGATGGGAATGGACCCCAACTCCCATCAGCCCCAGCCAACATGGTCGGTGGCTACGGATGAGGGGAGCTGTAGCCTAGCAGGACCTGGAGGGCTGCAGGCCTCCCATCACTGATTCAAGAAAACGTGAGGCGAGTTTGCTACTTGTTAAGCTTTCAGGTTGGTTTTAACACCGTAGTTTTGAGCTGATTTAGCGCACAGTCCTGAATAGAGAAGAGCAAAGCAGTGGTTCGCTTGCCACTTCCAAAGCCCTGCTGCTGCCTTTTCCCTTCTCTTCACATGGAGCTTTGGTTTCTTTAATCCCCCCTTCCCAGTTTGGTTCCCATGGGGGAGAAATGAGCTTAAAAGAAAACACCATTAAATGCAGCAGAATTGTCCAAAAACAGTTGGGGTTTGCCGTCTCCCTGGGTGAGAGAGGAAAGAAGGAATCCATTGCTTATTCCGAACATGCAATGTGAGCTGCCAGGTCCTGGCTCGTGAGTTATTCTTGGAATCCTGTTTAAATAATAATATATATATTTCTAATACTGTAAACAAACAATAGCACCTGTTGGAAATGCAAATGGAAAAGAGTACATTTCCTCCAGGATGGAGAGGCTGGTTTCCAACAACAGCATTTGCCCTATTTTGTGAAGAAACTAAGAATTTAAATGCAGTTCTGAGGGACAGAAGGGGGATCTCTTTCCCCACTGCTGAATTCTCCCCGCCTCCCCCCCTCCCCTTGCCCCAGTCCATTCCTGCATGCCTATGGTGACTCAGCATCCCACGGTGACTCAGCAAAGAACCAGACCTCCAGGAAGTTACACTGTATGGCATAGGATTTTTTTTTTTAATGAACTGGTGACAGAAAAGCACCTGTGCAAGACTCATGTTTCCTTCCAGGTGAGGGTCACCTGGTTGGCTGGGTGCCCTGCCAAGCTCCTCCTCGCTGCCATCTAGTGGAGAGAGTAATCACCACCTTGAAGCCCCAAAATGATATTTTGCCCACCAGATGCGTTGGGACTAAAGCTCCCCCATGCTATTTAAGCTAGTCTTTGGGGAGAAAAAGAGCTGATCACAACAATTGTTCATAAACCCATCCAGTAAAAAAAACTTTAAAAACATCTAAAATCAGAGACTGACTAACCACTGCAGTTTTGATACCAATAAGAGCCAAAAAAAAATCAGGCATCTACAAAATTAAATCTTGACCCCAACAAAAACTTCTAAACAGCACCCTGCCCTAATATTAGGCGTCCTGAGCAGCAGGTCTTGCAAGACTGGCAGGTAAAATGGGCTCTGGCTGCAGATCATGAAGCCTCCAGGTTTGATCGCCTCTGAATTACTGAATGCTAGGGTATGTTATTATATTGCAATTCACTTTGAGTTTATATCTCATTTTTAAAAAAGTGACTAGTAAGTCCAACAAATCATAATTTAATCATCAGGACAGATGGAAGGAAGTCCTTCTTCAGACAGTGCATAGTTAAAGTATGGAATTTACCTTCCGCAAAAGGCAGTGATGGCCACCAACAGGGATGGATTGGGAAAATTCGTAGAGGAGAGGGCTATTGGGGGCTCCTAGCCATTAATAACCATTATGGAGGCTATTATCTGGCTGCACAATCCGAGGCAGCAGTGCTTCCAAATACTAATTGCTGGAAAACACTGGAGAGGAGAGGGCTCTTGTGCTCGGATCCTGCTTGCGAGTTTCCCATAATGGGCATCTGTTGGCCACTGTGAGAACAGGATGCTGGACTAGATGGCCACTGGCCTGATCCAGCAGACTCTGTCTATATTCTTAATAAGAAATGGTGGGAAAGGGGTCATCGGCTTCACGCCCTGCTTGCAGGCTTCCCTTTGAGGCATCACTGCAGGGAACAGGGTGCTGGACTGGATGGGACCCCCTTTGGCCTGATCCAGCCTTGTGGCTCTTCTTAAAGGATACAAAATGTGGTAAGCAAATAAACCAGAAAATTCGGTTCAGTTCCTAGCCCCATAACATTTCTTTGCCCACTAAAACCCACAATGGATTTACAGTGGTACCTCAGGTTACAGGCGCTTCAGGTTACAGACTCCGCTAACCCAGAAATAGTACCTCGGGTTAAGAACTTTGCTTCAGGATGAGAACAGAAATCGTGCGGCGGCAGCAGGAGGCCCCATTAGCTAAAGTGGTACCTCAGGTTAAAAACAGTTTCAGGTTAAGAACGAATTAAGTTCTTAACCCGAGGTACCACTGTACCCTAATATTGGGAAGAGGTTTTGTTTTTACCAGGTGGCTTGGTGTTTTGCGTTTCAACCTTTTCAGGACCTCTGAAGGGCAGCTACCAATCTGGTAAAAGAGGCCGCCTTGAGGGATGGTTCAATTCACGGGGTCTCTCCTTGCTCTCTTCCTCTGCAGGTGATTGAGGAATTCTACAACTACACGTGGTACAACCGCTATGGGGAGTACATCAGCCGCGGCACCCTCACCACGCTCTGGTCCCTCTCAGTGTCCATCTTCTCTGTGGGCGGGATGATTGGGTCCTTCTCGGTGGGGCTGTTCGTCAACCGCTTTGGACGGTGAGCACTGAGCTTTTTTGGCTTTCCGCGGTTAAGGGCTCTAGTTCGGTGCTAGAGCACCTGCTTTCTGTGCAGAAGTTCCCAGGTTCAACTCCCAAGCGCATTTTTCCAGGTAGGGCTGTGGAAGAGTGTTGCCCAGAATTCTGGAGAAGCCACTGCCCGTCTGTGCAGGAGATACTGAACTTCAGGGGCTCAGTATTAGACAGCTCCTTATGTTCCTGGCTTGTTTCATTTGTGCTGTTTCAACACCCTCTCATGCTTTTTCTAAAGCAAACACAAATCCAGATCTCCTTCAACCATTCCTCATAAGGCTTGGTTTCCAGACCCCTGATCATCTGGGTCTCCTTCCTCTGCACACCTTCCAGCTTGTCAATATCCTTCTTAAATTGTGCTGCCCAGAACTCGACACAGGGATCCAGGTGGGGTCTGGCCACGGCAGGGTGGATTTGATTTAAATCACTAGTCCGTAAGACTTGATTTGAATCATTATTATTTTTTGACAGAAAGATTCATCCTTGAACCTTAATATTGACAACCAGATGAAGGTTTCATTTTTGGAATAATAAATTTTCCGAGTGGTTTTTACAGTTATACAAAAAATTACTGATTTGGTTATACTATCAGAAATACATAGACAGATAATTATGAAATTATTGTGAGGTTTAATAAATTAACTGTTTATATTTGGACAACTTTTCTGCTGTACTTCCTTGGAATGAGAAAAATAATCATTTGCTTAATAAAAATTTAAACAATTTGTTTAACTATGTATCCATGTTTGTTAACTGATGTGGTTAAACGATTAAACTAAGACTGAGTTTTAGCACACATGACAAATCCTTATTTCCTGATGAATAGCCTTTGGACTATAATGTAACTTAAACAGAAAACTATCTTTAGAAAGATTTTTCCTCCAAAAGCATTTTATTTTAAAAATGCAATTTAAATCAAAAATATCCAATTTAAATAAAAAATCTGATTTTTAAAAATTTTGTATTTATTTTTATTTAAAAAAACACATTGATTTTTATCCACCCTGGGCCAAGATGGAATAGAGCAGTACTGTCGCTTTCCTTGAGCTGGACACTCTACTTCTACGGATGCCCCCATTTAGCCCAACTTTTTTCCTCCTGCAGGCGGAATTCTATGCTGATGTCCAACAGCCTTGCCTTCCTGGCTGCAGCACTAATGGGTTTCTCGAAGATAGCCAGCTCCTTTGAGATGTTGGTCCTCGGTCGCTTCATCATTGGGGTGTATTCTGGCCTCACCACAGGCTTTGTGCCCATGTACGTGGGGGAGGTGTCGCCCACGTCCCTTCGGGGGGCTCTGGGGACACTTCACCAGCTGGGCATCGTCGTGGGCATCCTCATAGCACAGGTGAGGCAGGCTCTCAGTGGCTCCCTCTGCCAGGGGATGGGAAACAGTGCACCTGCAAAAGGGGTCGATGGGGGCAAATGGTTTTTCCGGGTTGATGGGAAACTGGTTCATTTTGAGGGTGATAATTATCCTGTGCAAAAAGTCATTACCTCCTGGGCTCCCCTTAAATGCATGCATACCTGCCCACTTGACTGAATGAGGTGAAACCAGTGTTTGAAACTCCCATTGTTCTAGGCGCATTTTGCAACAGGGAATTTCATTAGCACAAGCAGTTTCTGAGCTCTGGGCGCAGTACTGCACCTAAGATTTCAGATTAAAACCACTGAGTAGAAGGAAAGGAGGACCCTTTTCTCCCTCTCCACTTCCAGCTACTCTCTGAAGACTGGAGAAGAGACCCCCTTATGAATATTAGAGGGGTGGGCAGGGGAAAGACTAGACCATGTGAAAAGCGAACATAATATTTTAGCTGCAGTTCATTCATTTTCAGCTTTGTATTCTTGTTATAGAAATGTGTGCCTAGACATTCCATTGTTGTGCCCATAACCTAGGTTTAAGGTGCCATTTAGCTCCTAGTTTTCATATCTCAGTTTCTAACACTGGGTGAAACCTCTGATTTCAGTTTGGAGAAGGAGCGCGCTTTAGCTATCAGTGTTTTTGTTCTCCAAAAAAACAGAGTCCCAGCTACACAAATCTCCCAGGGACGGGTGTGGTGACGCTTTGCACTGGGCCAAGCAATTATGATGGACAGAGGCTGCCTGCTTCAGTTCCAAGTATAAATGTCAAAGGGGAAAGCAATAAAAATGGGACAGTTTAGCATACAACTTCCGTATGTTGATTTGTAACACATAGATGCAAATTGAAGCTGAGTTTCAGAGGGAGAGTTGCTCCGTAAGCAAAGTGTGTGTGTGTGTGTGTGTGTGTGTGTGCTTTATTGGAGTAGCTAGAAGGCATAGTAAATATCAAAAGTTTGGCAACGGCTGTGATCACTGCAGCCAGATTAGTCAGCGCAAGACATTAAAAGTCAGATAAAGGAGTTGACCATCCTACAGTGTTGAAAAAACACCACCACCCATATAGGCTATAGCACTTGCATATTATGAAAGAGATATTGAAGGATGTGCACTGAACAAGTTGATTGAAGAATGGAGTCTGTTAATTATGGGAATGTAACACTGTGTTCAGCCTTCCCTACTTTCATTCCTATAATCCTACATTCTGCTAAAAGAAGAACAATAACCAAAGACCCCCAGTAAATAACCACAGTGGATAAACTGTGATTGACTTCTTGTAAATGGATGCATGACGTTATGAAACCGTGTTTACATGTGTAGACGAAATATTGTGGGTTGTACCTAGTGCTTGTCCAATCCAGGACAGACCCGGTGAAATGGACACGGTCAAATTAGGTCCATTAATTTCAGTGGGGCTTACTCTGAGTAGAATTCGGGTGGATACAAGTGTGTGTTTTATTTGTAACTATTTTGGGATGTACCCAGCTCAGCTTTGTTCAGAGTAAGCCCATTGAAATGAATGGACCTGTCTTTCAATTTTAATGGTCTGCTCTGTGTAGGAGGAGCATTGGCTAGAACCCAATATTTTTTGCAAGAATTTTTTCTTAAGTGGGGAGTCAGGACAGGAATTCTCAGGCCTGGTACAAAAGACTGTGTGTGTGTGTGAGAGAGAGAGAGAGAGTACTTGTGTCAGCTATCCCATAACAACACCCTGAGAGATCCAGGCAAATGTAGAACTCTCAAACACTGTTACCCCTCCAAGATTCAGAGTTCCCAGATTAAACCTGCCTCCTCTTCCCTACTATGTCAGTCAGCCCTGTTTAGGGAAGCTTTTAATATTGGATGAATCATTGTATTTTAATATTCTGCTGGAAGCCGCCCAGAGTGGCTGGGAAAACCCAACCAGATGGGTGGGGTATAAATTATAATTATTCTGTCATCCTCTACAGGTGTTCGGCATGGATCTGATCATGGGGAGCGATAGCCTGTGGCCGCTCTTGCTGGGGTTCATCTTTGTTCCTGCCTTGGCGCAATGCATCCTGCTGCCCTTTGCCCCAGAGAGTCCCCGCTTCCTCCTTATCAACCGCAATGAGGAGAACAAAGCCAAGAGTGGTGAGCAGCCGCCTCCTTGCGAAAGAGGCCTTTAGAGTGGGGCCTGCACATCTTCAGTGCCCATGCAGGCATGTGGCACAGTGGTAGCATGCTTCTGGGTGGAGCTATGTGACTGAGGTCATGTGCTGTCTTATCCACTGCCCTGGGATCCCTCGTGATGAAGGGTAGTTTAGAAATGTCACAAGTAAATAAAATACTTGCTGCAAACATCGTGCGATTGAAAAGAGAAGAAAACACAGGGCTCGTGCACATTCAATGTGTAGCTTACTATGTGTAACTATTAAAGGTGTAAGAGCCCTCTCTTATTCTTTCTCCCCCCCCCTTCCTTATTTCACCTGCAAGTCATGAGTGCATCTCACCTGATTCCTCCCTCATTTCTCTTCAGTTCTGAAGAAGCTCCGAGGGACGACCGACGTCAGCAGTGACCTCCAGGAAATGAAGGAGGAGAGCCGGCAGATGATGCAGGAGAAGAAAGTCACCATCCCGGAGCTTTTCCGCTCGCCCATGTACCGCCAGCCCATCCTCATCGCCGTGATCTTGCAGCTTTCCCAGCAGCTCTCTGGGATCAATGCGGTAAGTGGCTGCAGAGGAGCGGAGGAGCTGGTGGTTGGTTTGAGGGTGAAGAGGCTCTGTGAGTGGTCTGCTGATGCAACACCATTCGTGGCTAGGAATCTTCTCTCTTTGCCCCTTTCCTCCTATACCAGGGCTAATTGCCGATTAAATCAATCCTATATGCATTACGGGTGGCGCTGTGGGTTAAACCACAGAGCCTAGGACTTGCTGATCAGAAGGTTGGCGGTTTGAATCCCTGCAACGGGGTGAGCTCCCGTTGCTCGGTCCCTGCTCCTGCCAACCTAGCAGTTCGAAAGCATGTCAAAGTGCAAGTAGATAAATAGGTACCGCTCCAGCGGGAAGGTAAATGGCGTTCTATGTGCTGCTCTGGTTCGCCAGAAGTGGCTTAGTCATGCTGGCTATTGGCTCCCTCGGCAATAAAGCAAGATGAGTGCCGCAACCCCAGAGTCGGCCACGACTGGACCTAATGGTCAGGGGTCCCTTTACCTTTAACTTTATATGCATTACAGTGAGGGCTAGAATCTTGTTTTATTTTTAGGGAAGGGCCATAGCTCAGTAACAGAACACTTGCTTTGCTTTCAGTCCCCAGTGGCATACCAGGTAGGACTGGGAGAGATGCCTCAAACTCCAAAGAACTGCTGCCAGTCATATAAGGCAATGCTGAGCTAATCTGATGTTCTAACTTGGTAGAAGGCAGCTTCCCGTGCCTGTGATGCTGGATTCTGGACACTGGTCCTGTGCAGGTCACCTCTTTACATTTCTTCTTTCTTTTTCCTAGGTGTTCTACTATTCAACAAGCATCTTTGAAAAATCTGGGGTGCAGCAGCCTGTCTATGCTACCATTGGGTCAGGAGTTGTAAACACGGCCTTCACGGTGGTCTCAGTAAGTGCCTTCCTTCGCTGCTGGCAAAAGGGGGGGTGCTCCAAATATAGTGACAGGGGGCATCTTTATGCCAGGGGGTACTTTAACACTGGAGCTCACGGGCGGCAATCGTTTCCCACATATCTTGCAGTCTCTATCTGCAGTTGGTTGTATCCAACTAAGTGCTGCTCGGACTAGAACCATGTTAGTTGCATTCATTAACCCCTCCCATATACAGGCCTCTGATATTTTTAAAGATAATGAGATTTGTGCAGGGTCCCTGGAGGCAGACACTGGGGGAAGTCCCTCTCTGTATGGGACCTCTGCTATCCAAAACAGGCATGCAGGTTGGAGAATCCCAAATTGAAACGGGTGGCTCTTGTGCTCCTATGCCAGGCATAGGCAAACTCCGGCCCTCCAGATGTTGGGGACTACAGTTCCCATCATCCCTGGCTAACAGGACCAGTGGTCAGGGATGATGAGAATTGTAACCCCAAACATCTGGAGGGCCGGAGTTTGCCCATGCCTGTCCTATGCTGTCGGAGGAATGTGCCCTGCTGTGTTTCTGCACGAGTCCTTGTTCTAGGTCTGTCCCTTCTGGAGTCATTGTGCCACTTTGCTGCAGGAGGAGCGACTCAAATGACTGCCTCCGGCAGCGGAGACTGATTGGCAGGAGGATGCAAGGGCTGTAGCTCAGTGGCAGAGCATCTGCCTGCTTTGCATGCAGATACAGTGGTACATCGGGTTACAGACGCTTCAGGTTACAGACTCCGCTAACCCAGAAATAGTACCTCGGGTTAAGAACTTTGCTTCAGGATGAGAAGAGAAATCGTGCGGCGGCGCAGCAGCAGGAGGCCCCATTAGCTAAAGTGATGCTTCAGGTTGAGAACGGACCTCCAGAACAAATTAAGTATGTAACCAGAGGTACCACTGTAGAATCATAGAGTTGAAAGGGATCTAGTCCAACCTCTGCAGTGCAGGAGTCTTTTGCCCAACATGGGGCTCAAAACCACAACCCAGAGATTGGGAGTCTCGTGCTCTTATCAGTTGAGCTATCCCAGCAATTGTTTAGTCCCCAGCAGCATTTCCAGGTAGAGCTAGAATAAACTCCCCTCGCCTGACATGCTGGAGAGCTGCTGCCACTCAGCATAGACAATATAGAGCTAGGTAGACCAGTGGTCTATGTTTTAAAACAACTTCTAAGTCATGCAGAAACACAACAAGCAGCTCTTCTGTGAGTGGGTCCCTTGGGCTTTCCAGGAACTTCTAACAAAAGTTATTTCTTAGGACAGACTGCTCTGGGTAGAGCCCTGCTGGTTTATTCATCCTGCCAAAGAGGAACTCATTTCTTTGTCTCCCTTTCAATAGCTGTTCGTGGTGGAGAGGGCCGGACGGCGGACTCTGCACCTCGTGGGCCTGGCTGGAATGGCAGGGTGCGCAGTCCTCATGACCATCGCTTTGGCGCTTCTGGTGAGTGGCATTTGGTCAGAAGACAATTAAATAAGCTGAGAATATACCTCCACCTCTTGGGGTTGAAATAACTGCAGAGTATCCTGGCCAATGCCCCAGCCCTTAACAACTTGGGACCAGTTGACCTGCAAGATTGTCTCTCTCTCCCCCCCCCCCCATATATGCGCACACGGCCGCTTCAGTCTGAGGAATTGGTGCTGCTATAGTTGCCAGATAATAGCCATTCTGTACTTGCAAGAAATCAACCTTATATTGTAGCAACACCTGCTCATTGGAACTCCCTTCCTATAGACAGCCGGGAGGCACCTTCAATGTACTCTTTACAGCACCTGCTAAATGCACTTTATTAAAGGAAAGCCTTTCCAGACAGGTGTACATCTGTTTCTAGCTTGTTTTAATTATTTTTTGCATGTTTTAAGTCTCTGTTTTTATTGATTTTTTGTTTTTTTTATTTTTGCAAACTGCATTGAGGTTGTCCCGTCCCCCCTTAGAATCAAGCGGTGTATAAATTTTATGGAGTAAATAAATAAGAAAAATAGGCTAGGTCCCTGTCTCAGTTTGTTTTCCTTCATCTACCACAGGGCTAGTCAACGTGGTGCCCTCCAGGAGTTGCTGGACTACAACTCCCATAATGTCTGACCACTGGCCATGCTGGTTGGGGCTGATGGGAGTTGGAAGCCAGACCAGATCTGGAAGGTGCTGCGTTGGCCACCCCTGGTCTGTAAGCATGCCCTTCAGAGCAGTCGGTTTGCTACTACATTCAGGTAGCAAAGCTGCACACCAGATGGAGCAGCCTTAGCTCTAGAAATGGGTGGGGAAAGAGCCTACTGGAAAAGCAGAGGAGCACCATTTTAAGTAATGAATACATTTTTAATTGCAGTAATGGAAGCCAGAAGGAACTGTCTGCACACTTGGGAGAATGCTCTGAGGTTTTTTAGAAGTAAAAAATAAAATACATCCTTAAAAAAAAAAAATTAGGGTAGCACGAAACAGCTCACTGAGGATGAGCTTACGTGTGGCGCAGTATACAGAAATATTTGATTTGGGGCTTGGTTTCCCTGTGATGCTCCCTGTATGACTTTAGGTTGGCCGCTCTCTCACTCACAGGCTCACTCGTCTCATGGGATAGAGGGTCAAATGTTGTTGTGGGCAATGAGGACAGATGCCCATGCATGTATTTGGCTCTTACTTGGTCTTGTTTTTCGACGCTAGGAGCAAATGGCCTGGATGTCCTACCTCAGCATCATTGCCATCTTTGGCTTTGTGGCGTTTTTCGAGATCGGCCCGGGCCCCATTCCGTGGTTCATCGTGGCGGAGCTCTTCAGCCAAGGCCCCCGGCCCGCGGCCTTCGCTGTGGCTGGCCTCTCAAACTGGACGTCAAACTTCATTGTGGGGATGAGCTTTCAGTACATTGAGGCAAGTTGATTTACTGGGCCAGTATCACTCTGGGCAAGGCAGCCTTCCCCATAGATTCTGGCTTCAGTTCCTTGAGTCAAGGGGTGGGTGTTTCTTTACAATGACCTAATGGTCAGCTTACATTCGTATTGCACTGCAACGTAACTAGGGCAATGTCCACACCACACATTTAGAGCACTACAATACTTTAGTCATGGCTTCCCCCAAAGAATTCTGGGAGCTGTAGTTTGTTGCGTTGGTTGTAACTCTGTGAGGGAACTGGAATTCCCAGAATTCCCTGTGACGAGGGATGGATGGTTAAACAACCCTGGGGAATTGTAGCTCTCTGAGAGAAATAGGGGTCTTCAAACTCAGCACCCTTAATAAACTGCAGCTTCCAGAATCCTTTGGGAAAACCCATGGCTGTTTAAAGTACACTTAATTTGCAGACCTTTCAGGCAAAACAGCAGGATGCTCAGGACCCTTAAATGATGAGAAAAGTATGAAAGAGAAGCATTGGTCAATTAATTCTTACAATTGCTGGTTTTAATTGTTTTTACCATTTTTTAAATTCTTTTTGTTAACCACTTTGAGGTTTTCTACAATCAAGCAGTGTATCTATTTTGTGAAATAAAATAAATTATGAAATAAGATAGGGAGGGAGGGAAATTGCCAGGGCCAGGGTATACAGTTGGGAAACACAACAGGAACATAGGAAGCTGCCTTTACACTGAATCAGACCATCAGTCCATCTAGCTCATTATTGCTTACACTGACTGGCAGCAGTGACTTCCAGGGTTTCAGGCAGAGCTACAGCCCCAAACTGATGGGGCAGATCCGGCAATATGAAACCCGCCTCTTTCTCTTTCCCTGCAGGAAGTCTGTGGCCCTTACGTCTTCATCATCTTCATGGTGCTCCTGATCCTCTTCTTCATCTTCACCTACTTCAAGGTGCCCGAGACAAAGGGCCGCACCTTTGACGAGATTGCCTCCGGCTTCCGCCAAGGGGGCGGTGGGCAGAGCGACAACAAGACGCCGGATGAATTTCACAGCTTGGGCGCAGACTCCCAAGTCTAAGCCCCGCAGACCCGACCGGCTCCTCCCTTCGCTTCACTTCCTTTGCTGCCTGTTCTTGACGCTTGTAAACAGAAGCCAGGCTCATGGCGAAGCAGGCGCCGAGGCCTCCTTTCCGGGGCTGCCGCCTGGTTTCCAGGCGACGAACTGACGCCCAGCCCTAGGAACGGTTAGCTGGTTTTTCACGTCCAGGATTTCAATGCTGACAAGGTTCGGAAGCCGCGGCTGTGGTTGAGGCCGAGCCTCTTCCGTGGGGCAGCAGTAAGTCCTTCCAGTGACCAGACCCTCACTTTTATTTTTAGAAGGAAAAAAAAAACAGCAGGAACACACACACACACACACGAGCCTTCCAAGTTCGCAATAACAGAAGCAGCCCATTTTAATCCAAAGACAATTGTTCCGATTCTGATTTTAATGAGACACTTAAAAAAAATTGAAGGGGTGTGGGGAGACTGTAGGACTGATCCATGATGACAAAATAATTTCCTGCTGAGTTGCGCCCTGAAACAATTGGGGTTGCTTTTTTTTCCTTTCCATGAGGCTGTTACAAGGAGGTTTGATATTTTCTTAAAAGGTCAGTGATTGAGGACCCCTACCCTTTAACACCCAAATCTAATTTGCCTCTCTGTCAGTTACCGTTCCTCAGCAGGAGGAGAGAGGTGGCTGCAGCCAGAGGGGAAGCTGAGAGAAGTGAGTCAGTTCAGAAAAAGCAAGCATTGCATTTTTAATCTTTTTTTGGTTTGGCGGAGCAGAGGCCCTAAAAGGCTCTGGCATGGGAGCTGACTCTCGCAGGGCCGTGCCCCTTTCTGACCCTGCGGTGTGATAGTGTCTCTCGCTTGTTTGGCTGGGGAGAGTCATCCATATACATATACATATAATATGTGTGTGTATCCACCTCTGATTTTGCATGTCTGAAAGGTAAACTACAAAGAGGAATGTTTCTTGCTCTGCCCACTTTTGACTCTGGTTGTATCCAGAATGTGGCCCTCAGCCTGGAAGTTTCCCCACTGTTGCCCTAAAGCTATCATGCAGCCATTTGTTCCCTCTTTAAAATTGTAGGCGGGGGGGGGGGCAAGACCCTTGAGGCTATTATGTCATGGTGAGGGTCTTTTCACATGTCCTGGCTGGCTCCACATAGCTTAGCTTTTAGTGGACAACCAAATGTTGGGATGGGAGGAAACAAAACAGACATAACCCAAGGTTTCCCTGTTCAGCCCTAATGCCCTCCCTCCTTACTGCTTCCCCACCCTATGAGGAGAGTCCAGCTGGATCAGGCCCAAAGGTCTGTCTGATCATTACATACCCTGTATTCAAATGGTGACAAATGAGCTGCCTCTACTGAGGTCACAAGGGGAGGGCGTGAAGTTGACAAGCACCTCGCTTGCTTTTTGCCCACCTCTGCTCTTCAAAGGTAGACTGCTCCTGAAGACAAAGGTAGACTGCTCCTGGTTCCACTAACCAGTAGCCATGGAAACAGAAGTCTAGTGCTGGAAAGGACCTCCTCTCTTGTCTAAATTCCTTTTAGAGCCGTCTAAGCCAGCCGGTGGCCACGGCTGTTCCTTCTGCCAGCAAATTCCAGACATTTAATGACATGCGGTGTGACAAATGCCTTGGAAATGGGGGCAGGAGAGGAATCCAAAAGAACACCCCGAACCTCACATATTGATTTCCTTTCACCAAAAGGCTCCATAAAGACACAGTTCTATTGTGTCTGCTGCAGAGGGCCTCTGGCAAGCTCCTCTCCTCTCCCTTAGCACCCTGGACTCACTGAAATGACAGAGACTCAGTGAAAAATGGCTGCACACATTTCCTGCTTACTGTGTATAGACTGGAAAATATTTATATTATATATATATATATATGTATTTTATTTTGTTCCACCATGTTAATAGAGCACTAAGTTATAGTGTGGTTTCAGATGGACAAGCAACTTTACTGTAAATAAATATATGATAAAACAGATCTTAGGTCCTCTAGCAAGAGTTGTATTTGACTAAGATGACTGTTTGTTTGTTTGTATAGATAAAATTAATATGCACTGTAGTGGCATCTGAATGCACTGACATTTTAGACCTTCCTCCATATAGTCAACTACCCCAAGCCCTTAAAGGACCCTGAGCAAGTGTGTTTTTTGGATAGAAGCTCTTGGCAGGTTTGCAAAAAAATCAAAGAGAGAAAATGGACACACAGCTATTTAAAAATAAGTATTTTTAAAATTTATTTTTCTGTTTTTAAATTGAAGACACGACCACACTTGGGAAGAAAGGACAATATGTTTTTAGGAATTGCAAAGAAAATGAAATGTTAACTTTTTGCATTTGCTGTGTATGGTGTGATGTCAGAATGAACTCCTTTCTAAAGTGCCAATGGTTAAGGGGTGGGAGGGTAAAGAGAAGAAAAAAAGACACACAGAAAGGAGAACCTTGTATGGAAAGAATAAATGAAATGAGCGTTTGAGAACCCTGGACTGTGTCATGTGGTTTCATTTCAGCCCTTGCAGGAAATCCTGTGCCTTGAGGGAGAGGGATCAGCCTTGGCTGGGGGGGGGGGGTCCTCTGAAGGAATCTCCTACCTGCTCACCTTGAGGGTTGAAGGCCACCTCTCTGTTGGCCCTCTACTTTCTTCCCTGAGGGAATTCTCAGCGAGCTGCTATAATAAATCTGGAACATCATTCCCTCCCACAGCAAGCTCATGTGGGTCTCGTTCCTCCCTACATCCTGTTGCTCCTGGGCTACCCAGAGCAATCATGGCTTAGCATATTGCCTGAGCTTGGGCTCTGGGGTTTGCCTTGCTCTAGCCAAACCATGCCCCATATAGACATGGGTGCAACTGTACGTTCATATGCACAGAGATTTTAAAAAAAACCAATGTGGTGGTTAATTTTCACAGCTTTAAATTTTGTGCAGCTGGGTGACTTGGGACAGCAGTGAGGGCACAGAGCCCCCTAGATACAGTTAAAGGCCACGCTTTGCTTTCAGCTTCAGCAGCTCCCCTTGGGAGGGTGTGTGTGAGAGTTTTTCTCTTCCATTTAGCCGAGGAATCTGAAGCAACTGGCTCTGCAAAGGATGTCTGGGTCCTGCCTGCTTTCTGCCCAAGGCATATTTGGCATCGTCTGGATTTTGTTAGTCAGCTGGTGGGGGGATCAGATGGGAAGATAAGTGGCCTCTGGCAATTGGAAAGAAATAGACTGGAGGTTCATCTGCTCCTCTCCAGGTTGAACAATATAATCTACAGATATATCTCAGAAGTGCCAATTTAATTAAAACTGGAAGTAGAAACAGGAAAGGATGATTAGCGACTGGCATCTAATGTTCATCTGGGAAGCCAGGCCTGAGGGTGGCAGTGGTGGGTCTATTTTGCATAGATTGGTTTGGATTTCAACAATTTAACCAATTGGTGAAGTGATTCGCTTGGTTCATACTTGGGCAGCTTCTTCATAACTTGCAGGAGTTTCATCACAAGTTCATGAGCCTGAGAGTGACAAGCAAGAGGAAGAGAAGGAAGGAAGGAAAGAAAGAACATGCAACATTATTCCTTAGCAATTGTTAAAAAGGATACTTTCTTTCAAATGCCTGATTCCCATTAGCCCTGCCCTGGCTCCAGTTAACATATTCTTTTCCTCACACAATCTCTGTTGTTGGATGGAATGGGGCTGATCATCAATTGCTTCTTTAAATAGGTAAGCTGGGCATGCAACAGAATGTTGCATCACAAAGCACTCCTGTCTGTTTCTCCAGCAATGCTCCTGGGAACCACATTGTGTCATAATGTAACATCATTCCCATTGGGCCACTAGGGGGAAGAAGAGGGGAGGGAACTCTGCTGCTGTTTCAAATGGCAATGGTAGTTTAACTAAGTATTTTCATTAAAGAAAAGGAAGCAGGCAAAAGGCCTTGTTGGAGCAGATCAATTCAGCATCCCATTTCCTACAGCAGTTATCAAAATGCCTACAAGAAGCCCACAAGTAAGACCCTCTCCTGCTCATGACTCCCTACAACTGACACTCAGAGGCATATTGCTTCCACCACTGGGGGAAGAACATAGCCATTGATATACTGTGGCCAGTAGCCACCAATAGCCTTATCCACCATGGATTTGTCTAGCTCTCTTTTAAAGCCATCCAAGTTGTTGGCCATTGCTAGTTCTTACAGGGGCATTTTCCATAGTTTAAGCTTGCATTGTGTGAAGAACTAATTTCTTTGTCTTGAATCTTCCAACATTCAGCTTCATTAGATGTCTCAAGTTCTAGTGTTATGGGACAGGGAGAAAACCTCTCTCCAACCACACAAATGCATCATTTTATACTCTCTTCTTTTTCCACAATAAAAAGCCCTTTCCTCACAGAGGAGCAACTCTGCCAGCCCTTGGATCATTTCATTTCCTCTTTTAGGTCCCTCTTCCTGGTCTACAATGTCTCGTTTGAGGTGTGGCACTGAGAAACAACCTTCTAAGTGTGGTCTCCCCATCTATTCGTACAAAGGTCGCTACAATACTGGCAGTTCTATTTTCAATTCCTTTCCCAATGATGTCCAACAAGACATTTCCCTCTGTAGCCTCCTCTGAACATATTAAGCACTGAAAACACACACACACACACCAAAAATTAATCCGCTCCGAGTATCATTCCATGTTCGGCATTATACACCACATCTGCCTCTTTAATTTGTCAAGAGGAAAAGTTTCAGAAGAAATATTTGATCCAAAACTAGGAAAGAGCAGACCATGCTGCACTAGGTGGGCAAATAATCTGACATGGTATAAGTTCTAGGTTTCAAGGAGCCAAGCACAAACTGGTCAGGGGGCAACAACAACTCGAGCAGCTGGGTCTAGCTCCCATTTTAATTTCCCATGCTGCACTGTTCAGAATGCTGGGCCAGAATGAGCGGGGGGAAAAACTACACAAAGACCAGAGCAAACATTGCTGGCAGGCCCTGTCAGGATGCAATTGCTTAGGGATGACGGGTGATGACACTGGTCTGGCATATGTGATGTATTTCAACCCAAACAGACACCATTGTCAACTTGCCTTTGGCACATCCAGGATCAAGTAATGAAACATGGCCAGAGTATGGAGGATCTTGGCTATTTGAGCCAGCTGAGGTCGTGGAGACTGCTCTCGGATCTCTAAGATGGCGCTCAGCATCTGTTTTGCTTCAGCTCGCTGCTTTGCATCTGTAAGGGAGAAAGGGAACTCCATGAAGGAGGATCTACTGCAGTCAAGGGAGAACGGTCCATCTCTGGGCCTGGATGGCCTGGCTGACCTGTTTAGGCAAGAGCCTTAACCAAACCAAGCTGAAAGGGACCTTTCTCTTTTTAGCACAATGGATCGGGCTGTTATCTCATCCACCCCTTGTAGGCAAAGTTTCCATGCACCTGTCAAGATTGCTTACTTGTCAATCATTAGGACATCAGGTGAAAAGCTCCGTTTTGTACACTGCTTTGAGAAAGTTTTGCAGGGCATTACCGACTGCTGGTTGACGGTGCCTACAAACACTGTTTTGGCTGAGCTCAGTCTTCACCTGCCCTCTGTGCCTGATGTTGTACACAATGGTGTCATATATGACACCAGGTGCAGGGCAGGTGAGTGTGACATGGCCAAAATGTCCATGTGAGCCTGGAGAGCCTTAAAAGGCTCATGGGATGAAGGCCCCTCACCCCTAAGAGAAAACAAAATACAGATATGTGGTAAAAAGAGGTGCCTCATATGGTTGACTGAATCTGCACCCACTTGTGGATGTTATAATAGCTCAGAAAAGGAACGGGGAGGAATACTGTTTCTTTTTCAGAAGATGTAGCCATGTGCCACAGTCAGCAGGCTCAGAAGAGGCATCTCTCTGCCTTGCCCCCACCTAACTCTCTGGCAGGAGGAGGGAAGCAGTCTGAATTTTAAACCACCCCATTTTCTTGGAATGGGGAGAAGGGGGAGCCATCTGAAAGAGTGGAAGTTACCAAGGACTTCTTCTGTAGTCTCCTCTTCTTCCGCAAGCATATCAAGTTCTGCCGGGGTCATAAGCGTGTGGTACTGGAGGCTGATGAAGTGGCTGAAATGGTGGTGCCAAATATTGGTCACCTGATGAGAAGAGGGCTCATTAAGCAAGGAAGAAAAGGGTGTGGTGATCCCTATCCCCTTAACGTCCACTGTATGTTGGGGCCACCTTTGATCATTTCTTCGGACTGATCCAGAATATAGCTGCTATATCCCCCCACTTCCGCTACCAACAATGCACAGCTGGCTGTGTGTGTGCGTGTGAGGCACACTTGAGAAAAATAACACTTTTCCATAGGGATATGACACAGAGGGGAGATGATGAAGAAGAAGAAGAAGAAGAAGAGGAGGAGGAGGAGGAGGAGTTTGGATTTGATACCCCGCCTTTCACTCCCCTTCAGGAGTCTCAAAGCGGCTAACAATCTCCTTTCCCTTCCTCCCCCACAACAAACACTCTGTGAGGTGAGTGGGGCTGAGAGACTTCAAAGAAGTGTGACTGGCCCAAGGTCACCCAGCAGCTGCATGTGGAGGAGCGTAGACACAAACCCGGTCCCCCAGATTACATGACCACTACACCACAGATGGAACCTGAGATGAGGCTGCCGCGTTCAGCATCACCTCTACTTCAAGCCGACTGACCTCGGTGTACAGGGAATCAGCAATGTCCATTCTGTTCTGACGGAAGAAGACATTGGCCATGTGGAAATACCCTCCTGAGACGGCCATGTGGTTCGTTCCAAAGGCACAAGAGGAAAAGTAAATCTGAAATGGGATAAATATATTTATTTATTTCAGCTATTGGTACACCGCTGAAATCGCCAAAGTTTCTAAGGGCTCTACAGTGAGATTATTAAAAACATACAATGGATAAAATCAACTAAAATTATTTTTTTTAAAAAAAACAACTACCATAGATAGCTCAGTCGGTAGAGTTCAAGTCACATGTTGGGCAAAAGATTCCTGCATTGCAGGAGATTGGACTAAATGACCCTTATGCTCCCTCCCAATTCTACAATTCTATAAAAACCAGAATATTATCAATATGGGTCAGCTATCTATATGGGTTATCTATATGTGTTATCTATATGGGTCAGATGGAAGTGAATCTGAAATATGGAACAGAGAAAAGTTATATATAGGGCTGAATCCAACTGAGTTAAACTAAGAATAGACCCAGTGAAATTCACAAGCCTATATTAGGAATGTTTACTCACTTCAATGGGACTACTCTGAGTAGCATCAACACTGAATACAACCACTAGTTTATTGGGTGCAAGTTCTGTTGGAGCAGGAGCATGCAAAGTTCATTAATTTATTGACTGCATGTACATCTCTCATATAAAGTTATAAGCCGTATAAGGTTCTACCCTTTCAGTTCCCACAACAATCCTGTGAGGTAGGTTAGGCTAAGAGGCAGTAACTGGCCCAGGGTCACTCCAGTGAACCTCATGGTCGAGAGGGGATTTGAACTGTGGTCTCCCAGGTCCTAGTCTGACACTGGCTCTGAGTCACCTTGTCTAACTGACCTAAGAGATTCTTCTAGCTGGACTGGAAGAGGTATCTTGCTCTGTCAGAAATCTCAGAAAACCACTGACAATTGTAGTTCATATGCAAAGCTACTAAACAGTAGTATGACTTGGTACAAGACAGCTGTATATACCTTGGGAATAGAGGGTGGGGAATGACATTTGGGGGAAATGGCAAATGTTTAAGGAGTGATGCTTTGTGTGGAGAAAGCAGATAGGGAAAAGTGACTCTCCACCTCATATGACGTTAGAATTTGGGGTCTATCAGTAAGAGTAGGAGAGAGAAGGGAAGCTTTTCTTCAAAGAATTAACTGATGGAACATGATGCGACCACTGCTGCTAGCTTAGACGGCTTTAAAAGGGGATTATACAAATTGATGGGGATCAGCAATGAGAGTTAAATTAAACCTCCACCTTAAGAGGCAGTCTACCTCTGAAAATCAGTTGCTGCTGATGTGGGGAACAGCCACAGTGGGCTTCTGGCCTCCCCCAGAAGTACCTGCCAGTCAGTTTGGGAGAGAGGATGTGGGATTAGATGGCTCTTTGAATGGATCTAGCAGGGCTCTTCGCATGTCCATGTTTGTTCACTGAAGGCCTGAAACAACCAAAGAAAACCTCAACCAAGGTCAGGTTACCCCAAAATGTGGGTAACAGCCTTGAGCATTATTCTACAAGCCTTGCAGTCTTTTGCTATGGCCTGGAGACCGCCTTGAGGATCAGGTCACAATTTCTACTATCCAAGTCACTAGTTAGGGTTTTTTCCAGCCTCTTCCCTACTAAAGTGAGAAACCAGAGAAGACATTTCAAGCTGTGGCAGGTCAAGAAACAGGAGGCAGCTCTGTGTAGCCATTTGGTGGGCAACATGGGTCCACCTAGCACTTTAGCAGAGGCTTACGTCATTAGCCAGGTGGTACAAAGAGTCCTCAAAGTTCCCTTTGGCGGCATGAAGGAGGCCCAGGTTGCGATGAAAGTCAGACTGAATGGCATTGCTGCAGTGGGAATTCTTGAGGATAATCCACTGGGCTTGTGAGAGGTACTCCTCTGCTTGGGTAAGGTGCCCGAGGCCTGGCAGGAAGGAGAGAAGCCAAGAAAGAGTCAGCAATCTGTGGTGGTCTGTGTCTGTAGTGCAAACAGTATCCTGATCAAGACCTCGGAAAACCCTGAGACATCTTGAGAGAGCACCCCAGAGCCTGTGAACTGAGCAGGACTTGCCTGGTAAGCAAGGCAGAGAGCTTAAAAGCTATTCCTGCACCAGGAAAAGAGAGTTTTTGCTGATGCAAAAAAGAATTTTTAAGATCTCCACCTTGTCTGCATTTAATCTGTGCAATTTCAACCAGGAGGCTTCAACTGCGCACAATTGATTCCGCACAACTTAAACATGTGCAAGTTGTGATCATACTGTATATATCTGCTCTCTGCATTGCTTTGCGGGGCAAAGCCCACTCAACGCAGGCAACAGAAAGGTAAGGATGCTCACGTGGGGGTGGTTCCAAGGGAGCAGTTTGAGTATACACGTTTTGTTGTATACACGCCATCCCCGCAACGTAATCCCTGCGCAAAACACAATTACAATGTTTTTTAAAAAGAGACCATTGTCCCTATCTAGAAATTGACACAGAACTACTTCAGCACAGCTCCAGCAAAACTCACCCAGACCTGCCTCAGCTAAAATGAGGTACGCTGGCACCAGTTCCACAGCATTTGAACTGTGTACACTGATGCTGAACTTCAGCGAATGCAACGCAGCTGGAATGGCATCTTCGTGTTTGCCTTCAAGAAGAAAATTCTGAGCGACTGCCTGGGTCAACTCGGCCAGGAATTTCTGTGGACAAGCATGGATTGTTAAGCCACTCTCAGGTACACACACACACACACACACACACACAGAGAGAGAGAGAGAGAGAGAGAGAGATTTTATTGTTGTTTACAGTGGTGCCCCGCAAGACGAACGCCTCGCAAGACGAAAAACCCGCTAGACGAAAGGGTTTTCCGTTTTGGAGGCGCTTCGCAAAACGAATTTCCCTATGGGGTTGCTTTGCAAGACGAAAAAAATCTTGCATCCCCCCGCGGGTTTTTTTTGCTTTTTTCGCCCTTTTCCTAAGCTGCTAAGCCGCTTATCAGCTGTTCCGCTGATAAGCCGCTTAACAGCTGATCGCTGGAAGCCGCTTGACAGCTGTAGCGCTAATCCGCTAAGCTGTCAATGGGCTTGCTTCGCAAGACGAAAAAACCGCTAGACGAGGAGAATCGCGGAACGAATTCTTTTCGTCTAGCGAGGCACCACTGTATTTCTGATGACTAGTTTTGGTACTTGCACTGTTCTAGCCACCAGTTTGCTTCGGGGCCTATTCTGACCTATAAAACCTGACACATCTCAGGACCCCAACACCTCAAGAATCGTCACTCCCTATTTGAACTGAATGGGACCCTGCTGTTCATCCGTGAACCTCCCGGACCTGGACCACTCCCTCACCTCTCTTCTTAACTTCTGCTCTCGCCCATGCTTCCTTTCTTCCTCCGAATTGTAAAAGGGTAACGTTGTACGCAAAGGGATGAGAAGTTGACATATTTTCTCATGGATGCTGACCCAATCGGCACTCTGGTGTTCTACGTCGCTGAGAAAAGATAAGAGACATGGCTATTAGCAGCGCAAATTGTGATGCATGCATCAATTATAATATTAGGTAATTTATATAGTGCTTTTTGCAAAATAGGCTTTAAGCAGTTTACTAGTATAAAAAACAACTGTTTATTCATTTTATTTCTTTTTAATTAATGGAATTGATAGTCTGCTTAATTGCAAAAACCTGTAAGTATTGTACATAAAATATTCTCTTAAAATTATCACTAAAACCTACAAGTTAAACACAAGCCTGTCATTAAAGCTGATTCATAAATGCTACATGACTCCTAGAAAACTCTCACATAAAAATGAATCTGCATCCCCAAGGATGCAGAAATTGGATAAACTTCCACCTATGGTAGGGATGTACTAGAGTGCAATAATTTTAGGCAACAGCATGCAGAGAAATTGCTAAGATCCTAAACTGCCACATTATCCCAACTTCTCAGCTACCACTTTTATCTATATTTGTCAAGAGTAACAAAAAGCACATCTGCTATAGTGGCTAGAATGACAATCACACAATTTTGGAAAAATTTAGAAAGGGCCAATCTTACCACCTGGTACACTAAAGTGTCGGATATTACCCTATTTGAAAAAATAAACAATTTCTTTATTGTTCTGGTGTATATCCTGCATCTCTTTACATAACACTCAAGGTAGCTTCAGTTCCTTGGAGTAAAGGTGGGATATAAATTAATAAATAAAATAATGGGGGGAGACGGATGGACGATGACAATCAGAGATAGAAAGAACAAAAAACAGTGACCAGTTTAAAGCATCCCGATCAGTGACAGAGAGAAATTTTGCTTGCTTTTTATTTAATATATTTCTATTTATTTCTTACATTTATATTGCACCTTTTTTCCAACCAGGAATTCAAGGTGGTCTCCCTACCCTCATTTAATCCCCACAACAACCCTGTGGAGGAGTGGGGATTTGAGCACTGGTCTCTCTGGCACTCTAACCACTACACCACACAGTCTCCCTATATCAACTATATCTATATATCTATTTCTTTACATATAATCTCAAGGAACAGAAATAATAGTGTGCATATATATGGTAAAACTGTCAGTTTTATCCATATTTGGGTTTTATCATGCTTACAGTTTCCTTATTATCAACAAATATTTTATATTCTTTGTAAACCACTTGGAGGTTTTTTCTTTCTTTCCTTAAGCGGTACATAAATCTTTTTTAAAAAATAAAACAAATAAAATATAGCCAAAAAGCTTGCTCTGCTTATGGATCCATTCCCGTCATTCAAAATTGATTAAAGGGGTTGCTGGATAGACCTTTAAAAAGCTACACATCACCAGACCTGGCCCTTCCTTATTCCTGTCGGACTGGGACCTGGGAGAGACCAGGGTTCGCATCGCCGCTTGGTCGCCTTCAAGCTCACCCCTCAGCCTATAACCTGCCTCACAGGGTTGTCGTGGGGGATTAAAAACGAGGGTGGGCAGAACCATGTAAGCCACCTTGAGAAAAAGGTGGCATGTAAATGCCAAATAAGTAAGTAAATAAATAAATAAATAAATAAGCCCACAGGAGGCGACCGCCCCTGAGGACGCCGCTCCATAGCACCTCCACAGCTTCACCCTACGAATGCCTGCCTGCATGCCGTGCCTACGGGCGTAGGTGGGGGCAGGGAAGGAGGGAGCGCGGCCCCGCTCACCAGTAGTAGGTGACAGCGCAAGATCCGCAGCGCAGCGTGGCCGGCCCGCGGCACAGTTCGCAGAAGAGCTTCTGCCCGCGAGGCAACGCGAGCGGCACCAGCTGCCGCGTCTGCATCGCTCCGACGCATCGGTTGCTAGGGGAGCCGTCGCTAAGGCGGCGGGCCGGACTTCCGACACGCTCCTTCTGCTTCCGCCACAACCAACCAATCCTGAAGCCTCAAGGGAGCGCCCATAGAGAAGGAGCGGCTAGAGCGACACACGCAGCATGAAAGCACCTCTCCCGGAAGCGGAAGTAGCGCAAACAGAAGCAGCTGCAACGCTCGCGGCGCCAGAGCAGCTCCTTCTCTGCCGACGCCGCCATGGCCGAGCAGGTGCCTCCGGTGTCTCCCGTGGAGGTCGAGGCGGAGCGGCGCGTGCGGGCGTGGGCAGAGGCGCAGCGGGCGCGGGGCCGTCGCGTGGCGCTGGTGACGTCGGGCGGGACGCAGGTCCCGCTGGAGGCGCGAGCCGTCCGCTTCCTGGAGAACTTCAGCAGCGGGCGGCGCGGGGCGGTCTCGGCCGAGAGGCTGGTGCGCGCCGGCTACGGCGTCTGCTTCCTCTACCGCACACGGTCGGCTTTTCCCTGGGCGCGCGCCCTGCCGCTCAGCGGGCCCGCGCTCCTGGACGTTCTGCGCGTGCACGATGGTGACGGCAGCGGCGGCGCCGGTGGGCAGCGCGTCGTGGTCGACTGCAGCGGCAGCGCGCTGCCGGACCTCGTGCCCGCGCTGCTGGCCTACCACCGCGCCAAGGAGGAGCACGCCCTCCTGGTCCTCGAATTCACCGGCCTGGTGGAGTACCTGGCGCTCCTGCGCGCTACCGCCCGGGCCCTCGCACCGCTCGGTAAGCGGAGGTGGTGGGAGGGCGGAGGAAAGGAGGGCGTGGTGCCCGCGCCTGCTCGTCCACCTCAGTATTGCCGGTACGGAGTGGCAGCAGTTTTCTCCTGGCTTCCAAGTGTGAGCCTGGGAGTTCCTGCCAGCAATGCTAGGTCGTTTTCTGCGGGTCAGGATCTGGAGCATGTGTGTTGAGTGGTGCTTTCCACTGGGTAATATGGATCCAGGTTTGTGTATTGAAGCTTGCAGCTCTGGAGCCCAGTCCTGAGCACATTTGCTCCTGATTCAGAGGGGCCTACACTCAAGTAAGTGTGCTCAGGACTGCAGTCTAGAACAATCATCTATTTGAATTAAAACATACTAAGATAATAAGTTTAAATGCATTCTGCATGCCCGCTTTTATGGTTTAGGGATTTTTTACTTTTACTTTCTAAAAATTTTCTATTAACATTAACACTCTGGAAACTAAATAAATTCAAAATAACTTAAAACCTTCCATTTTGCACATTCATGTGGAAATTGTTGTGGAGGTCTTTCAACTAGCACCACTTATGGTACCAATTTTTCTCACTTGCTTAATCCTCAACCAGGTTCCAGTGCCATGTTTTACTTGGCAGCAGCTGTGTCTGATTTCTACATCCCAGCTTCAGAAATGCCTGAGCATAAGATCCAGTCTACTGATGGACCCCTACAGGTGAGCTCAGCAGGTACTGGAATTTTGTTCCTGGAGACTTGTGGTCCATTAAGAGCACCAATTAAGCACTCCAGTTAAATGCACCATTAAGCACCATTAAATGCACCAATTAAGCACTCCAGTTGTGATGTATAAGATTACTTTTATGTTGCCAGAGCAACAGGAGCTGCTGGGGAACCCACAAAAGTAGTGGCTAAAGGCCTGTAAATTAGACAGGCTTATATAGAGGCATTCCTTTGCCTTTGCTTTCCACATGCATAGAAATAAAATAATATTTTCAGAGGGGAAGCATGCCTGCATTATCAGAGATGGATGCCTGATTCAGCAAGAATTCAGTGTCTAATTTATGTCAGATTGGTCCTAAGCTTAGTTTTCCCCTGCACAAACACTCACAGATTCTCCTAACAATATTTCTTCACATGTAAGCTACCTATCAACATATACATCAATATATTTATCCACTACAGAGGCCTATAGCCAAGCACCAGAACCCTGGGTTGTAGTACCAGATTGTTACTTTGCTCCACCTTTTGATATTCCCCCTCTAGGAGCACTCACCAGCTTTTCCTCTGTTGCCCTGGGATGGGTCTCTTCCTTGGAATCTGGGGTGGACAGGGCAGTCTAGGCCCTATTACTAGATCTGCTTGTGTGTCTGTTTGTCTGTACTGTACACATGTTCATGGAATGATCATACTGGGACAAATGAGGAAATGCAAATAAATATTAAACCCAAGGAACATCAATGTTTGTTTTCACAGAATAGCAAGCAGGAAGAAAACCGACTTTGTGGCCAGAACCACCAGTGCAGTTACAGAGTAGTAAAAGGTGGCTAGTCCAATACAAGGCAAACCTACCTTGCTTGGATCAAAATCGAGTTAGTTACTCTTAGTGCAAGAGAAGCTAAAGGCAAGGTGCTTAGTTTATAGGGAGGTTTGGGGATGGGTGTTTGGAAACTCAGCAAAGTCCATGTGTAAACAACAAGAGTTGCAGCTCCAGTGATAGCTGTAGGTGTGCAAGATACCTAATGCTTGAAATGTGGAAATAAGGGAGAGGGTTGCGACACAGTTATAACCTCTGTCAAACAATGAGTAGGTAGAAATGGTTCCCTGATTTTTAAATTAGGACTGCTTATAAAGGCTGGGTTATTTGTTGGGTTCTCTCTGTGCCAACCCATCCCTTTCCCAAGCTCAGGCTATCGCTGCATCAAGAGCATGTGTGTGTTAGAGCTAGGCGATATCAGCTTTTCAAATATGTGGTGTATCACCAGCCAAACATTGCGTTTTGGCTATGTACCGCAATGTTGAAAAAATAAGCTGCATTGGCTCTGCCTGCAAGTGCCTCCAGTGATTGTTGCTAGCAGAAGGACTCAGGAGCCGTGGCGGTTTCACCAGCAATATACTGCTGAGTGAAACCGACATCACAGTCTGCTCCTCATACCGGTCCTGGGCGATATATCGCCCAGGCCTAGTGTGTGTGCATTATGCTGAACTTCTTTCTTAAAAACATAAGAAGAGCACTGCTGGATCAAGTCACGGGGCCATTTAGTCCAGCATCCTATATTACAGTGGGCAACTGGCTGCCTGTAGAAAACTGTCAAGTAGGAGTTGAGCACAAGAGCACTCCCCTCCTGTGGTTTACAGCAACTGGCATGCAGAATCATTACTGCCTCTAGCCGTGGCCATCTCCTCTGTGAATTTGTTTAATACTCCTTTCCTTGTTGCAGATCACAATGAAGATGGTGCCAAAGATGTTATCCCCTCTGGTTAAGGAATGGGCTCCAGAGGCGTTTGTGATCTCATTCAAGCTGGAAACAAACCCTTCCATCCTGATTGACAAAGCAAAGCAGGCATTGGAGAAATACCGCCACCAGGTGGTGGTTGCCAATGTGCTGGACTCCCGGAGAACCTCCGTGATTGTGGTCACCAAGGACTCGGAGATTCAGCTGTCGCTTTCTGATGACGAAGTGGCCCAAGGCATGGAAATCGAAGAGAAGATTGTCAGCTATCTTGAGTCCCAGCACAGGGCTTTTATGGAGAAATGACTTCTCCTGAGTAAAAGTGACTTCTTTGATTCCTCAGAACAGAATAGACAAATGGTTAAGAGGTGAACCGAAGATGTTTTTATTACTGCTAAATCGTGTCAAAACTTTACTACAATGGCGTATAGGATCAAAAGGGTGAAATTCTGACATAATTTTGGCTATTTTTGCACAACACACATTTGCTGCTTGTTAGAAATATATCATATAAATCTAAACATTCCTAAGTCATGGCTTTTCTGAGTGTGCCATCCCTATCTCCTGTTTTGTTTAGCCTTGTGTGATCAAACTTCAAGGAATGTTTGAATACTCTCTCCTTGCAAGCAAGGTTAGATGGCTACACCTTGACCCTAATGACTTCTGGCCATTCCACTTGATCATAGTCTGACCAGGACAGGCCCTGGTGCTGTTTACATTGCCATATGAAGGTTCTTGCTAACGCATAACCTTCTGAGTCTATATTAAAATATTATATGGGCTTAGAGCAGGGCCGAGGAACCTTCCTTTTGCATTCCTGTCAGTAGTAAACTCTGTGCTGGCAGTGGGTGGGACCAAAGCCAGCTGTGGGCAGAGCCAGAAGTTGGCATGGGTTTTCTTTCCCACCCTGTGGGCTGCTGGGAAAGGAGCAGTTCATTCTTGCTGGAGGCCTGAGCTGATTGTGCATAGGGGGCTTTTGAAATCAGGCTGTAAGACTGCATGAAACACACCTCTGGCTTGGAGATGTTCACCTTTGTGCCATGTGCCACTAATTTGGGTTCAGTTTTTTACTCCTGCCAAGGTGGCAGAGCCTTTGCTTTCACTATTGTGCATTCAGCTGTATTTTCAATAGTTTAAATTGTTATATGGTACCTAATGTACATCACAGGTGAGAAGGCACCATAAGTATTGAAAATGACAACAGCCATGTCATGTGGAGGCTATAATCTTAATTTCAATAGTTAGGGGTGACAAGATGATGGTGTGATGGGAGAGGAAGGAAGGAAGTGATTATACTGAAGACTTTTCCATTTGGGAATTAAGACCAGGGTTTGAGAGAGGGTGGTTTTGAGGATAGATTTAAAAGGAGGCAGTGATGTATGTAGTACCATTTTTTGCTAGCCTTCCCCAACTTGGTGCCTGTCAGATGTTTTCTACTACAAATCCCATCAGCTTGTCAAAGCATAATCTTACATATATTTATTTGTACTTTAATCAAATGGTACAAGAGTAGGTTACAAAAACGCCAGTTAATATTAAAATCATAAAATGAAATCACAAAACCAATGATGAAGGTAACAAAAGAGCAACACAGAACATCAGTGCAGGAGCAATGCATGTCTCCACAGAAGTGAACCCCTTTGAATTCAGTAGTGCTTCCTCCCAGATCAGTATAGGAATGTTGTGTCTGTCCATTTCCTGTCATGTGATTCCATGCTTCCTCAGTTATTTCTGTGTTCATGTATTTGAGTGTACAGCTCCACCAAAATGTCTGGTGTTGCATTTTTTAAAAGTGTATTTATTTGGGAAGAACATGTTTTAGATGGTCTGAAAGGCAGCTTCCCCCATCTTCTGCACTATAGATCTTTTGAATAACAACTCCCATCAGCAACTCTTCAGTAACCTGTGCTGCCTGAGGATGATGGTTTTTTTAGCCCAAAATATTGAGGGCAACAGGCTGAAGAAAGCTGCTTCAAGGCCTGATGTACCGGTATTTGTTCATGTTCAGTTTCAGAACCAGGTAGATGACCAAAATTGTTCTTTAATTGTTTCAATCCTGGTGAAGTTAAATCTCTAATTAGTCTTTCAGTAAATGGGGATCAGGGTACACACACCCATATGCCTGCATACGTAAAGTACAAAAGTAAAAGAAGTTTTGCAATGGCATATATATGTTGAAAACAAGCACAGCGAGATTTCACAACAGCAGTAATAACAGAGTACACAGGTATACAGGATCCAGATTCAGTCTCCTTGTGGGAATAGTTGACAGAGGAATGGATTGCATCCAACATTAGCCCTACTCAGTGTGGGCCCCTTGAAATGAATGAACATGACTAATTAGACCCCTTAATTCAATTGGGTTTACTCTGTCTAGGACTCAGTTGGAAACAACCCTCAGACTTCACCATAGGGTAGCAGTGCCAGGAGATGGAAGTGAAGGAATGGGGTTTCTTCTGTGCAGTCAGTTTAAAACTGACCCATTCCTTCAGAAGTATGTAGTTTGAGAAAAGCTGGAGCATAGGTTTGTAATGCCAGTGAAAAAGTCACCCACTCAGTTGGAATTAATGTGATTTTTCAGTGCCAGAAAATCAAGCAGCAATGTCACAAAAACTGGATAGGGTGGTAAAACCTGGGTTTTGAGGCTTCCTATTATTTCTCCACCCCACACACTAATCTTGACTGCCCACCAGGGACATGGGTATGGACAAAGGTTGGCTCACAGTGGAGAGCAGCAGGTATCTGCAGGTTGGTCTGATATCTGACTTTGAAGCTGGGTCCTGTGCATATTTATGCACAGATAAGTTCCGCTGTGTTCCAAAGCAGAGTTAGAAATGTATCTGTCTAAGCTGTGTGGCTGCAATCTACATTTTGGCATGTGTGATAGATGATAGATAGATAGATAGATAAAGAATCGTACGTACATACATGCATACATACATACATACCTTATGTGGGAATACTCTATTCCAGTTATATCTTTCATCCAAAAATGTATAGGATTTTCCTGTGACTATTTTGACCCCATATGCTTCAGTTCTGTGCTGTCTTGCATTGGAGTTGATCCCAGCAACTCTTTGGGACTTAACATTTAAGTTAACAGGCTTAAGGGTTGGTCGCATGTTTCAAAATCGGAAATTGGCACCTACTTCTTAGCAGAAAGCTTCACGCATGTCTTTTACATACAAAACCTAGTGAACTCCTTGAATTTACTCTGTTACCTTGCCACGAGTGCTACCATTCCTGCATGCTTACCTGGGAGTAAGCCCCATTTACCATAATGCTGAACGACTTAACTTCCAAATAAGCACAGTTCCCACAGCAAGCACAATCCTGTGTGCGTTTAGCAAGTCACATTACCTTTTACGGCCATTGCCTCTCAGCCTAATTTACCTCGCAGGGTTGTCGTTGAGCGGGGATTAAAGGAGATTGGGGAGAACTATACACCATTTTAAACATCTTGGGGGGGGGTGCGCGGAAAATGTGGGACATAAATGAAATAATAAACCCCTGTGGGTGCTTGCCTTAGGGAGAAAAGCAGCAAAGTTTACTTCTGAGTAACGCATGCAATGCAAGTGAAATGGGTTTTACCCGCGGCTAGGGCAGGGGCGTTGCCACCTTGCCACGACTACATGCTCCGCGGGAGGGGGGCGTCCTTCTCCCCCCACTGCGCTGAGGCTTAGCCGGGGCCTGGAGGGTAGGCCTCGTTGCCATGGTGAACGCGGCCTAGCTTTGGGCTCGAGTAATCCGAACCGGCTCTCAACTGGCGTTGACGAGCTCGCATGGAGGGAGCCCAGCCGGTGAGTACGGAAGGGGGTGGATGCGGCTCCTCCGGGGAAGGCAAAAGAAGGGCAGCCGGGAGTAGCGGGGAACGGAGCGTGAGCTCTCTCCTTCCTTGCCCCGGCGAGGCTGTTGGTTGGGAGAGAAACAAAACACACGACAAGCGCCTCAGAAAACAGCCCCGCGGCATTCGGCCGAGAAGCAGCGGCCACGGAAGCCCCCGGCGAACCTCCCCTTGTGCTGCTGTCTTCGCCCCGGCAGCGAGAGGTAGACTGTGCCTGGCCAGGCGAGGCTCAACAGTGAATTTGCCTGACACGATACATATCTACTGTAGATACATTTCTGCCCTTTTCGTAGAGTTGGAAGGGACTCAAAGTCACCCCGAAAACCCTTTGGGGTAGGTTAGGCCGTGAGAGAGGATGACCTGTCCAAGGCCACCCAGTGGCCGAATGGTGGGATTTGAATCCCGGTCTCCCAAGTCTTGCCCAAAATTTTTAACCACTACATCATACTGGCTAGATTAAAAAAAAATCCCTGCTGGGTTAATGAAAACTGGAACAAGATCGCTCTACGCTGCCAAGTTTCTGTTTTGTGTAAGTTTCTTGTATATGTTCACCTCTGAACTGCTGCACACACACACCCTGCCCTGCCCTTGTGTTTCTTTTGTGTGTGATTCTTTAAAACAAACAAAAAAGCCAACAACTTTATTTAAACAATTTTTTAAAAAAGTGATTCCTGGATCGAAATATCAAAAGTAAGTTTTGCATCATACATGCGTATTCAGGAAAAGGGTCCATCAAGATGACCTGAGTTCCATCATCGGTGCATGTAGACAATTTTGTGCATCCGTTTCAAAAGTGTAAGAAATAAAGTCCCACCGTATAATGTGAAACCACTCCAGGTCTTCTGACCCCCTGGAGATCGGGAAAGTTTCTCCAAAAAACCCTAGAGGTCCACGTATTTTTATATTTGTGTTAAATGTCAGTGCTTCAATGTTTTCCACCATCGTGGCAACTGAGATTCTGGGTGCAGCCAGCATCCATGTTATCAGATCTTTTCAGGTGTGTATTACACACTTAGCCACCCCAGAGATTTAACATACATTAGAGATTTAAACGGCAGTTCAGAATTTAGAAACCAAGGAGCATTTCCACCAAAGATAGAAAAATGTGCCAACAATCTGGCAAGAGCCCAGATGTTCTTCTAGATGTGTCTTGAATGTTCTGGAGACCAGTTTTGTAACTGGCCAACTGTTGCTGATAATACGGCTGTTAAAGATGCAGCTACACGGACTGGTTGAAAAATTGACAATTGCAGTTGATAGATATTGATTTACAAGATGTGGCGAGGGGCAGTAACTTAGATGGCTTCAAAAGGGTATTAAATACATTAATTGAAGGGAGGAGGAAACATAGGATTCTTCCTTACATACCGAGCCAGGCCCTTGCTCCACTTTCCTCAGTAATGTCTACAGTAGGGATTAGGAAACTATGGCCTTCCAGATGTTGCTAAGACTTCCTTGAGCCAGCATAGTCAGTGGCCAGGAATGTTGGGAGCTGGAGTGCAATAACATCTGAAGAGCCATAGGTCCCCTATCCCTAGTCTATGTTGATTTGTGGTGCTGCAGAGGGGTTATTTTGCACTTGCTGGTGCAGCACTTTGGTTTTTTGGATGTTGAGTGATAGGCCAAGCTTTTCATAAACTTCTGCTAAGATATTTAGGATGGTTTGGAGGGCATCCTCTGAGCATGCACACACTACGTTGTCATCAGCATACTGAAACTCTATGATGGAAGTTACGGTAACCTTACTCTTTGCTTTCAGTCTGCTCAGATTGAAGAACTTTCCATCTGTTCAATATATGATTTCTACTCCGGTGGGGAGTTTCCCTTCGACAAAGTGTAAGATCATAGTAATGAAAATAATGAATAGAGTTGGGGCAATAACACAACCCTGTTTAACACCTGATCCCACTGTGAATAGTTCACTTTGTGAGCCATGGTTATCTGCAATTGTTGCTGTCATATTATCATGGAGGAGCCGAATGATGTTCACAAATTTATCTGGGCATCCAATTTTCAGAAGGACAGCCCACAGGGCATTACGATTTACAGTGTCGAAAGATACAGCCTGCTCCACAGAAGAGAGATCTATCCATAGCTGTTAGCCACGTGGGCTAGCAGAATGTTCCCAAATACAGTTGCTGAAGCAGTATAGCTGAGAAGACTGAATCTAATAAATAAATAAATAAAAATACAGATTTATTGTTTAGGGAAGACCCCTTTTCTGATTCCTTTCTACATTCCATTATACAGGAGCAAGCACATATAGAAGACATAACTCAGCAGCTCAAGGAAGAAGGGGTTGACACTACAGTGCCTGCAAAGGACCAGCTCTGTTATGTCTGGAGTTTGTTCCTACGCAGTCAAGAGGAGTTGCATTCTGCTGCCGGAGAGTTAGAGAAACTCAGGCGACAGCAAGTGGAAGAGATGAGAGAGGTAGGTGGGAAGATTGTCAGCCACTGGCTGCTGACACCGGAGTAGGCCAACCACTTCTAAAGGGTTTTTCAAAGATAGATGCTTTCAGGTTTACAGCCCTTGGGATTGTTCCAAGCTAGGTGTGGACAATTTGCTCAAGATAGAAGTCCATGCTGAAGAACTTCCCACAGCAAATATGTATTGGGTACATGGACTGAACATACGTTGTGTGCCATTTTTATGCATATGGTGGGCACGTTGTTGGGCATGTTGTGCTTATTTTACAGTTGTTGGGCATGTTGTGCTTATTTTACAATGTTTTTTATTCTGAAAGTGGCTGCTCTCAAGGTGCCCAGACTACAACGAGAGGGGCATGGAGGGCCTGTCCTCTGGGCCATAATGTTAATAATGTGCAGTACAGGACCTGGGCTTGTTTATGCATTACATTCCTTCTTTGGCACAGCACAGGAACTGAGCTTTTAGCTCAGCTTCCCTCAACTGGGACTGAGAGGAGTTGTGGTTCAGAACCCACAGAGGGTGCCCTGTTAGCGAAGGCTGATATAGCTGTTGTGTGAACATGTTATAGAAGTCTGTGGTTTGTTTCTGTCCCAGCACAAATCTTCTAACAGAGCTGGAGCATGTTTGAACTGTACATTTTAATTTTCCAGGCTTACCGTGACAGCTACTGGGAATTGATGTGGCTTCTCCAGAGAGGGCTAGCTTTGTGGGAATGAGTCCCAGTTCAGCCCATTGCTTATCCCTCTCATATTTTAGGGCCTCCCAAAGATGTCCATAAACACAGCTCTATCTTTTTGTCCCTTTAACAAAAAATCCTACGTACCTTGGCATGGGGCAGGGGAGCAAAATTTTCCATGATTTCTGTTGGTTTCCTGGTTTTTGTTTTGGAATTTGCATCCGGTTGTCATAGGTGTTTGGTATGTTGTCAATAGGAGAGGAAAAGTACTCATAGTGCATAGCTCACAGGGAACCTTCCTGTGCAAGGTCTCTTGAAAGGAACAGGATTTGCACAGGAGGGCATCCTTTGTTCTTGGGCAAGTTCTGTTTGATTCAGCCTGGCTGGTGATGGGAATCGTTCTAAGTGGGTTTTTTCCTTGTGGCCTTCAAAGAGAAGAGCAAAAATAATAGGAACAGCAAGCGGTAGAGTCTTTCTTATGTCTGACGCAAGGGATTGATTGCGTTTCTCAACTGTCGTCAGCTTGACAAGGTGAAATTTAGATCTTTGCCATGTGGCTTGAATGTCCACACAGAGAAAAATCTGCCCACATCACATTTGTATAGAACCCCCTGCCCACTGAGAGCAACAGAAGGCTGTGTAAGCACATCTCCTCCTGCTTTGAACAGAGGATGTCTGGAAAATATGTCTGGAGATATTTAATATGCCATTTGACTTTTTTGTGCTAATTGAACGGAAAAGGAGCAAAATAGATGTGTTAGGTTGGTGTTTTTCCCAGACTTGAAGGACGCCAGAATCATCCGGCTGGATAAGAGCCAAAAGTCCATCTCAAAAAAGTGTCCTGGTTCCCCACAGTGCCAGCCAGATGTCTCCTGTGTCACCAGTTGCTGGAAACCACAGGAGGGGAGAGTGCTCTTGTGCTCAAATCCTGCTTGCTGGTTTCCCACAGGCATCTGGTTGGCTACTATGAGAACAGGATGCTGGACTAGATGGGCCATTGGTCTGATCCAGTAGGCTCTTCCTATGCTATTATGTTGCCCGCTCCAGGAGATAGGGCAATTTCCCACACCCCCTTACAGGGCCTGGAGTGTGGGGTGGCTTGCAGGGGTGACGCCAAAGCTATTTGCTTTGGAACTGCCCCCTCAGCATAGAAAGCTGGTTGTGTGGACTAATGGGCTTCCAACGTGGCAAAAGCCCCTTGCATGAATGGAGAAATATGTTCGAATCCTCAAATCAGCAAAGTGTTTCAAAGAGACAGTACAGACAGCAACCATTTTGTGTGGCTTTTCTGTTCCTGGCCCCGCGCACCATTCACATTTCTGGAAATGTAAGAATTAAAAAAAAAAAGGGGACCCTTGCGCTTAAGGAACTGACAGTCCAAAATGACAGTTGGAAATATATAATTTAAAAGTGATCCAGGTGGTTTCAGTTTTTACTTGCACTGCTCAACCTGTCCTGGATTGAATACGACCCTTTGAACATGTGCACATTTCATTGGATGTGTCCTGCTTCACGGATGCCAGGAGTCCACTTAAGAGATGGTCAGATCACAGTCTGAGGCCAAGTGCTTGTGGAAGTGTCAAAAAGCACAACCAGACCTGGACTCCTTTGGAAATGATAAAGTGGGGAAGAGCCTGTCAATTCTTATCAATGCCAGATAGGGTTGGAAATGCCTCTGCCTGAAGCCTTCCTGAAAAGCTGCTGCCATTCAGTGCAGACAATACTGAGGTAACAGTATAGGACAGCTTCTTTAGTTCTAGTGAAATATATTGGTGTGGGCAGGGGGCTTCAGGCTTCCCTTGTCTTGACCTTAAACTCTTGTTGATTCAAACTTTAGATCAGTGGCTTTCAACTGTGTTTTGTTGGTTTTTTCCATTTGGTTATAAGGGGAAGATCAGTCATGATGAATCTATGTGCCTAAAAGATGGTGTGTTCTTTCTCCACTGTGACAGGTAATCTGCCTCTGAATACCAGTTGCTGGGATTCACAGGTGGGAAGAGTGCTGCCACCCTTAAAATGTGGCACTCCAGACCTGCTTGTAGGCTTCCCTTTAGGACAGGGGTCAGCAAACTGTCCCTCAGATCTAGCTGGGGGCACAGACTATTTTTTTAAGAAAAAAAATGAACGAATTCCTATGCCCCACAAATAACCCAGAGATGCCCCCCCCTTTTTTTAGATTTAGAAGGTGATTGGGCTGGATCTGGCCCCCGGGCCTTAGTTTGCCTACCCATGCTTTAGGACATGCGGTTGGCAGTTTGACTGTAGAGTGCTGGATTAAATGGGCATAATCCATTAAAGAAACCTACCTGAATCCTCTGTGATATGCAGGAATTCTCTGTGGCAGATGCACCATGCCCATCAGTTAACGTGGAAAGGTTTCTCTACCACTAGACAGTTTGAAGACTTCTTCTTTAGCTATGAACGGCATAAATCCATTCTGATCTAGGGGACTCTGAAGATTTCTCAAACATGTGAAAATCCACATGAAGGTTAAACTCAGTATTGAGCAGAAGGTAGGACAGAGCTTTCCAAACGGTATGTCGTGACACATTAATGTGTCAGCTGCAGTGTATACGTGTGTCACGCAAATGCTCCCTACACTATTCCTGGGGCTGGAAAGGAGTTAGTTTTACCTCCAGTTTGCTAGTAAAACTGAATTGCTGTGTTGTGAAATGATGCTTGTGTAAAAAGTATGTCACCAACATGAAAAGTTTGGAAAGCTCTGGTGTAGGGAGTCCCATAGTGTTTTCAGGCAGGGCACTCGTAGCAATGGACTGAGCAACCTGTAATGGTTCTAGGGGCTGCTCATGCGTAAGTTGTCGCCACACCTGGCTGGGTTACCTGGGTGAACCCTTTCTGTCTGGATAGCCACCCATCCGTGGCTGTCTCAATCGCTGGCAGAATCCGTCAGTGGACGTTTCTTGAACTTCTTCCAGCAAAGAAGTTCTTTGACGCCTAGTCTCCTCCTACTCTCCCTGCACGGAAGTCTTCTGCGCAGGGAGGGTGTGGGCAGCGGAGGACCCGTGCTCTCCCCGCTGGTCTCCGGTGAGGAGTCCTGGAGCCCCCTCCCGATTCCCCCATCTGCCCCCCTTCTCCACTGGTGCTACGCTGATTTCCTTCCCCAGCAGATGGGCTGCCTCTCTCCCTACTGGGACCCTCTCCGGCATCCCTCTGGAGCCTTCCCTCCGCCTCTGGCTCTGATGGCAGTTCCCTGACACAACCTAATTCTGTTCTTTCTCTGACTCACTGGGTGCTAAGGTATAGGCCTGTGCCATTCTGTCTTGTACAGCTTCATTGAAAAAATGTGCCCCAAACCCATCTCTGTGTTGCACATTTTGTGTGCCTTATTTTACCTAAAATATGCATTTTTGTGTGTGCCCTTCCTTTTGTACACCGCATAGTCAGATCTGGAGAGCTGCACGATCTGACAGGAAGTTGCATTGTGATCCTGAAGCAAGTTCAGGAGTGTTGAAGTGAGTTGGTCTGCTGAAAAAAATCTCATTTGTCACAGCAAGAGTTAAGAAAGGCAATGACTCCATCTGCTGACAGTTAAAGAAATAACCTAATTTCAGCACAGTGCAGATTAGTATGGGTATAGATGGTCTTTCAAACAACCTGATCCCAAATAAATCAGGTCTTTAAAGTTTAATACCATCATTTTAAATTGAGCCCAGAAACAAAAACTGGGTTTTGCCATAGAAGGCAGGAATGAATGAATGCATGAGCGAAAGAGTTTCAGTTATTAGCTGTTGGGAAAGACCTATGCCCGAGACCTTGGAGCGCTGGTGCCAGTCACAGTAGATGTTACTGCCGATGGGAGCTTCTGGCAGAAAACATGCAGCACAGTTGTTAAAACAGCTGCCCAGGCTGCCCATTTACTAATGACACAGGTTCAAGGGATTTGTGTTAATTTACAGCTACCACTTAAATCCAACTCAGTTGGTGAGATAATCTACAGCAGCATCTCTGCATAGCTGTCAACTTTTCCCTTTTCTTGTGAGGAATCCTATTCAGAATAAGGAAATTTCCCTTAAAAAATGGGAAACGTTGACAGCTATGCATCTCTGGTATTTCCTCGAGTTGATGAGGCTCATTTGACAACAAGAAGAAATCAAAGCTTTAGTGTCATCGGTCAAGTTCTGTAGAACTCTTCCAGTTGTGATTCAGGCACCTTCTATGCCAGTACTGAAAAGCCTGCTGAAAACCTTTCCCCAGGGCCTATGCAGGCAATTGAGAGTTCATCCTTCTGCAGTGGTTTATTGATGCTTGTTTTTAACTTTCTTGCTTTCAAATTGTTTCCCCCTTTTTTATACTTCTATTGTGCGGTTTTTATCTTTTTCATGTTGTAAAGTGCAAAAGATATATTTTTATGATTTAGCAGCCTGTACTTATAAATAAATAAATAAATAAATAAATAAATAAATAAATGGGCAAATAATGCAGCCTGACCTGTCCTTGCTGATTGGGAGTCATAGACTTGCTTTGTCCTTCTCTTCTCAGGTGGAAAATTACGTGGCCCACATCCGTATGTTGACGGAAGCGCGGGATTCTTTGGCAACTGCATTTGAGAGAGAAAATGCGCAGCTTAGGGTGGAAGTTACACAGCTACAACTTGAGCAAGGTACTCTCTCCCTCACTTTGCTGAATGTGTCAGATCCAGGACCGTGGGGCTGAGGCCACCCTCCCAAAAGTGTCCCCTCAGCTAGCCCAGTGCTCACAAGGATCTTGATCAAACTGGAAAGTGGGGCGTAGACCTGCTTTTTATTACTTTACCTACTTAGAGCATTTGGACCCCATGCTTCAGCCAGAAACATTCCCCAAGTGGCTTAAATACAACTAATTAAAACAAGGCAGTCCCTGACCACAGGCTTACAAGGTATAAAGCACAATACACAATACACAAGGGGAAAGGGATATGGAGGGAAGAGGAAAAAAGCAGACTTAAACCTCTTTTGTTGACCACCAGCATTATGCTTTCCATTTTTAAGTTCGGAATAGAGTAGTTGCTTTGGAAGACGATAACTTGACTACAATGGTCTATTGAGATTTGCTTTATTGTCTGGTTTTCTGGTTTTATATTGTAAACTGCTTGGCACATTTTTATGATACAGTGGTATATAAATATTTTTACAAATAAATAATAAATATAATGGCCAGCTGGCATTTAAGCAGCTCAGAGGCAGGAGGCACCAGATGGAATTGGTCTTTCTGCTGGCTGATGGAATGAGCCCTGCTTCCCATCTCTCCCAATGAAGTAACTTTCTTCCTCTTATACGTCCGCCCCCCGTTTCCCTAAATAAGAGGTGCTGGGCAGGTTGACTGTTCCGGGGGAACTCATGAAATGGCTCACCTCAGGAGCTCTGAGAACTACAGTCCCAGGTGTCTGTGATGTGCTTACTGGATTAATCTGTGGTTTTTAAGTCTGTACAGAAATCCATGTTTTAAATATGTTCTTAAATATGCATTTTATCATAAAAATAATAAAATAAGTCAATGGACTCTGCGATTTCAGTGATTCTATCCTGAGTACAGCTTAGTTCAATACGACCTGCATTTTATCTCAGTGTACACATTTCCAAATGTCTTTTATCCTAAAACAGAGCTTGAGGGCCGGAGCCTCTCCTGATGTTTTCCCCTCCTCGGCATCTGTTATCTAGAGGTATATTGACTTTGGACTGGGGCAAAGAATTCTGTGGCGGTCCAGATGTTACTGGACTACAGAATGGCTTTCCTTTGGCCCTTTTTGGAGACATATTTTCTCTGTAAAATGACTAAACAGGAAGTGGGCAAACATCTGGGTTCTGCCAC